>NC_091282.1:4784416-4941916 GCF_032444005.1 Ranitomeya imitator | reverse complement strand
CAAAACCGGGGAGAATGGGGGCAAAACCGGGAAGAATGGGGGCAAAACCGGGGAGAGTGGAGAGAGGGGCAAATCCGAGGAGAATGGGGGCAAAACCGAGGAGAATGGAGGCAAAACCGAGGAGAATGGAGGCAAATCTGAGGAGAAAGAGGAGAATGGGGGCAAAACCGAGGAGAGTGGAGGCAAATCTGAGGAGAATGGGGGCAAATCTGAGGAGAACGGAGGCAAATCTGAGCAGAATCGGGGCAAATCCGAGGAGAATGGAGGCAAATCTGAGGAGAATGGGGGCAAATCCGAGAAGAACGGAGGCAAATCTGAGGAGAATGGGGGCAAATCCGAGGAGAATGGAGGCAAATCTGAGGAGAATGGGGGCAAAACCGAGGAGAATGGAAGCAAATCTGAGGAGAATGGGGGCAAATCCGAGGAGAACAGAGGCAAATCTGAGGAGAATGGGGGCAAAACCGAGGAGAATGGAAGCAAATCTGAGGAGAATGGGGGCAAATCCGAGGAGAACGGAGGCAAATCTGAGGAGAATGGGGGCAAATTCGAGGAGAATGGAGGCAAATCTGAGGAGAAAGAGGAGAATGGGGGCAAAACCGAGGAGAGTAAAGGCAAATCTGAGGAGAATGGGGGCAAAACCGAGGAGAATGGAGGCAAATCTGAGGAGAATGGGGGCAAAACCGAGGAGAATGGAGGCAAATCTGAGGAGAATGGGGGCAAATCCGAGGAGAACGGAGGCAAATCTGAGGAGAATGGGGGCAAATCCGAGGAGAATGGAGGCAAATCTGAGGAGAATGGGGGCAAATCCGAGGAGAACGGAGGCAAATCTGAGGAGAATGGGGGCAAATCCGAGGAGAATGGAGGCAAATCTGAGGAGAATGGGGGCAAAACCGAGGAGAATGGAGGCAAATCTGAGGAGAATGGGGGCAAATCCGAGGAGAACGGAGGCAAATCTGAGGAGAATGGGGGCAAATTCGAGGAGAATGGAGGCAAATCTGAGGAGAAAGAGGAGAATGGGGGCAAAACCGAGGAGAGTGGAGGCAAATCTGAGGAGAATGGGGGCAAAACCGAGGAGAATGGAGGCAAATCTGAGGAGAAAGAGGAGAATGGGGGCAAAACCGAGGAGAGTGGAGGCAAATCTGAGGAGAATGGGGGCAAAACCGAGGAGAATGGAGGCAAATCTGAGGAGAATGGGGGCAAATCTGACGAGAACGGAGGCAAATCTGAGGAGAATGGGGGCAAATCCGAGGAGAATGGAGGCAAATCTGAGGAGAATGGGGGCAAAACCGAGGAGAATGGAGGCAAATCTGAGGAGAAAGAGGAGAATGGGGGCAAAACCGAGGAGAGTGGAGGCAAATCTGAGGAGAATGGGGGCAAATCCGAGGAGAACGGAGGCAAATCTGAGGAGAATGGGGGCAAATTCGAGGAGAATGGAGGCAAATCTGAGGAGAAAGAGGAGAATGGGGGCAAAACCGAGGAGAGTGGAGGCAAATCTGAGGAGAATGGGGGCAAAACCGAGGAGAATGGAGGCAAATCTGAGGAGAAAGAGGAGAATGGGGGCAAAACCGAGGAGAGTGGAGGCAAATCTGAGGAGAATGGGGGCAAAACCGAGGCAAATCTGAGGAGAATGGGGGCAAATCTGAGGAGAACGGAGGCAAATCTGAGGAGAATGGGGGCAAATCCGAGGAGAATGGAGGCAAATCTGAGGAGAATGGGGGCAAAACCGAGGAGAATGGAGGCAAATCTGAGGAGAATGGGGGCAAATCCGAGGAGAACGGAGGCAAATCTGAGGAGAAAGAGGAGAATGGGGGCAAATCCGAGGAGAACGGAGGCAAATCTGAGGAGAATGGGGGCAAATCCGAGGAGGAAGAACAAAACCGAGGAGAGTGGGGCAAATCTGAGGAGAATGGAGAGAGGGGCAAATCCGAGGAGAATGGGGGCAAAACCGAGGAGAATGGAGGCAACTCTGAGGAGAAAGGAGAGTGGGGGCAAATCTGAGGAGGAAGAACAAAACTGAGGAGAATGGGGGCAAATCTGAGGAGAAAGAGGAGAGTGGGGGCAAATCCGAGGAGGAAGAACAAAACTGAGGAGAATAGGGGCAAATCTGAGGAGAAAGAGGAGAGTGGGGGCAAATCCGAGGAGAAAGAACAAAATTGAGGAGAAAGGGGGCAAATCTGAGGAGAAAGAGGAGAATGGGGGCAAAACCGAGGAGAGTGGGGGCAAATCCGAGGAGAAAGAACAAAACTAAGGATTATGGGGCAAATCCGAGGAGAATGGAGGCAAAACCGAGGAGAATGGAGGCAAATCTGAGGAGAATGGGCGCAAAACCGAGGAGAATGGAGGCAAATCTGAGGAGAAAGAGGAGAATGGGGGCAAATCCGAGGAGAACGGAGGCAAATCTGAGGAGAAAGAGGAGAATGGGGGCAAAACCGAGGAGAGTGGAGGCAAATCTGAGGAGAATGGGCGCAAAACCGAGGAGAATGGAGGCAAATCTGAGGAGAAAGAGGAGAATGGGGGCAAAAACGAGGAGAGTGGAGGCAAATCTGAGGAGAATGAGCGCAAAACCGAGGAGAATGGAGGCAAATCTGAGGAGAAAGAGGAGAATGGGGGCAAATCCGAGGAGAACGGAGGCAAATCTGAGGAGAAAGAGGAGAATGGGGGCAAATCCGAGGAGAATGGAGGCAAATCTGAGGAGAATGGGGGCAAATCCGAGGAGGAAGAACAAAACCGAGGAGAGTGGGGCAAATCTGAGGAGAATGGAGAGAGGGGCAAAACCGAGGAGAATGGAGGCAACTCTGAGGAGAAAGGAGAGTGGGGGCAAATCTGAGGAGAATGGGGGCAAATCTGAGGAGAAAGAGGAGAGTGGGGGCAAATCCGAGGAGGAAGAACAAAACTGAGGAGAATGGGGGCAAATCTGAGGAGAAAGAGGAGAGTGGGGGCAAATCCGAGGAGAAAGAACAAAACTGAGGAGAAAGGGGGAAAATCTGAGGAGAAAGAACAAAACTGAGGATTATGGGGCAAATCCGAGGAGAATGGAGGCAAATCTGAGGAGAAAGAGGAGAGTGGGGGCAAAACCGAGGAGAGTGGGGGCAAATCCGAGGAGAAAGAACAAAATTGAGGATTATGGGGCAAATCCGAGGAGAAAGGGGAGAATGGGGGCAAATCCGAGGAGAGTGGGGGCAAATCCGAGGAGGAAGAACAAAACTGAGGAGAATGGGGGCAAATCTGAGGAGAATGGTGGCAAATCTGAGGAGAAAGAGGAGAGTGGGGACAAATCCGAGGAGAATGGAGGCAAATCTGAGGAGAGAGAGGAGAATGGAGGCAAATCTTAGGATAAAGAACAAAACTGAGGAGAAAGGGGGCAAATCTGAGGAGAAAGAGGAGAATGGGGGCAAATCCGAGGAGGAAGAACAAAACTGAGGAGAATGGAGGCAAATCCGAGGAGAAAGAGGAGAATGGGGGCAAATCCGAGGAGAAAGAACAAAACTGAGGAGAAAGGGGGCATAACTGAGGAGGAAGAATGGAGTAAAATCAAGGAGAATTGGGCAAAACAGAGGAGAAAACGGAGAATGGGTACATAACCGAAGAGAAAGGGAGCAAAACTAATGAGAAAGAGAATGGGTCAAAAGTCAAGAGCATGATGGCATAACTGAGGAGAAAGATGATAATGGGGGTAAACCAAAGGAGAATGGGGGCAAAACTGATGAGAATGAGGTAAAACCGAGGATAAATAAGAGTATGTGGGCAAAACTGAGGAGACTGGTCGCATATCTGAGAAGAAAGAGTAAAATGAGGCGAAAAAGGAGAATGGAAGTATAACTGAGGAGAAGGGAACAGGGACAAGACTGAGGAGAATAAGGTCAAAACCAAGGATGGGGCAACACTGAATAGAAAGGAGAACAGGGACGTATCTGAGGAGAATGGGGGCAATACTAAGGAAAAAGGGGCAACACGAAGGAAAATGAGGACAAATCCAAGAACAACGGGAGCAAAACAATAAAGAGTAGGATGGGGCAAAACTGAGGAAAATGGAGCAGAACTGAAGAGAAAAAAGGGAGAATACGGGCAAAACCAAAGAGAAAGAAGAGAATGGGGCAACACTGAATAGAAGGAGGAGAATGAGAGCAAAACTTTGGAGAATGGGAGCAGAACAATAGAGAAAGTAGGATAAGGGCATAACTAAAAGAGAAAGAGGGTCCAGCCATCTTCAGGGGGTGGGGGATAGATGGAGATAGTGAATGGGCTACACACACACAAACATAACATGACTTTGATTACTGAATGTGATAGGCCGCTCTGAACAAATGTGTTTTGAGGGAGCGCCTAAAACTATGCAAATTGTGGATGGTCCTAATTTCTTGGGGTAGAGCATTCCAGAGGATTGGCGCAGCGTGGGAGAAGTCTTGTAGTCGGGAGTGGGAGGTACGGATTAGTGCAGAGGTTAGTCGAAAGTCATTTGCAGAGCGCAGCGGTTGGTTAGGCCGATAGACAGAAATGAGGGAGGAGATGTATGGGGGTGCCGCACTGTGGAGAGCTTTGTGGGTGAGAACAAGTACTTTGAATTGTATCCTGTAATGAATGGGCAGCCAGTGTAACGACTGGCGAAGAGCGGACGAGTCTGAGTAACGATTATCTAAATGGATGACCCTGGCTGCTGCATTAAGGATGGACTGGAGAGGGGAAAGTCGGGTGAGGGGGAGGCCAATTAATAGAGCGTTACAGTAGTCCAGACGGGAGTGGATTAGGGCGACAGTGAGAGTTTTTGTTGTTTCCATTGTGAGAAAAGGGCGGATTCTAGAGATGTTCTTTAGGTGTAAGCAGCACGAGCGGGCAAGAGATTGTATAGCGGAGGTGAAGGAGAGATCGGAGTCAAACATAACACCCAGACAGCGTGCCTGCTGCCGGGGTGTTATTATGGTGCCACCCATGGAGAGGGAAATGTCAGATTTAGGGAGGTTAGTAGATGGCGGGAGCAGAAGAAGTTCAGTTTTGGAGAGGTTGAGTTTCAGATACTGTAGAGAGCGGACATGGTGTTGGAGACTGCGGACAGTCAGTTGAGCAGAATAAGCAGAGCGTGGCCTCCATTACATTTTGCTGTCAGAAGGTCATTGGTCACCTTGATGAGTGCAGTTTGTCGAATGTAGGGGGCGGAAACCGTACTGTGAAGGGTCTAGGAGGGAGTGAGTGGAGAGGTAACGGGTAAGGCGGGAGTAGATCAGGCGCTCCAAGAGTTTAGAGATGAAGGGGAGATTGGAGACCTGTCTGTAGTTGTTTGTGCAGGATGGATCGAGAGCGGGTTTCTTTAGTAAATCGAGCAATGATAGAATGTTTGAAGGAGGAGGGGAAAATGCCTGAGGAGAGGGAGAGATTAAAGATTGTAGCTGAGCGAGTTGTGACGACTGGAGAGAGAGACTGGAGGAGATGTGAAGGAATGGGGTTGGTAGTGCATGTAGTCGGGAGAGGAGCCTGGAGACTTCTTCTTCTGTGATGGGATCGAATGCGGAGAGTGAGCCAGGGGAAATGCAGGGAGGGATGGGAGTCACTGAACTTGGTGATTGGGGGTGGATTTCCTGACGGATATTGTCTATTTTCTCTACAAAGTGGGAGGCCAGGTCATCAGCACAAATGTCTGTGATAAGAGCTTGTGCTTTTTGCCTGAGGAGGGAGTGAAAGGTGTCAAAAAGTTTCTTGGGGTTGTTGGATAGTGAGGAGATCAGGGTGGTGTAGGAGGTCTGTTTGGCGAGGTGAAGGGCAGAGTTATAGGTGCTTAACATAAATTTGAAGTGTATGAAGTCTTCTGGTGTGCGAGTTTTCCTCCATAAGCGTTCAGCACACCTAGAGCATCGCTGGAGAAATCGGGTTTGCGATGTGAGCCTGGGCTGTTTCACTCTGCGTTTGGGGGTTCTGAGGGTGAGGGGAGCTACTTGGTCAAGGGTGCTTCTAAGAGTGTCATTGAAGTGAAGTACCGCCAGATCAGGACAGGAAAAAGAGGAGATTGGGGACAATGAGTGTAGGAAATGTGAAAGTGTATGAGGGTTAATGGCATATAGATCTCTGAATGTGTGGTAGGTAGGAGGGTGCTGGGGTGGGCGAGGAGTTGTGAGTGTGAAGGAGAGAATGTTGTGGTCAGAGAGGGGAAGCGGTGAGTTATCTAGGTAGGAGATTGAACAGAGCCAGACAAAGACAAGGTCAAGGGTGTTTGTTATGGACCTGGTGGTTAGGAGCACCCGGAACGACCTGATGGTTAAACTCACACAGGACAAGCTCTGGGAAGTGGGAGCTCTGCTGACCGCAACCCCTAATCCTATCACACAACTAGAAATAGCCGTGGAGCGTACCTAACACGACCTAGACGCCTCTTCACAGCCTAAGAGCTAACTAGCTCTAAAGATAGAAAATAAAGCCTACCTTGCCTCAGAGAAATTCCCCAAAGGAAAAGGCAGCCCCCCACATATATTGACTGTGAGTTAAGATGAAAGTCACAAACACAGAAATGAAACAGGTTTCAGCAAAGGGAGGCCAGACTTACTAAACAGACTGAGGATAGGAAAGGTATCTTTGCGGTCAGCACAAAAAACTACAAAAGACCACGCAGAGTGTTGTGAATTCTGTTGTCGGGCTCCCTCCTGTGGTCATGAATGGTACTTCGGCTGGTTCTGTCCATGGACTTCCTCTGGTGGGTGTTTCTGAGTTTCCTTCCTCAGGTGACGAGGTTAATTCGTTAGCTGGCTGCTCTATTTAACTCCACTTAGATCTTTGCTCCATGCCACCTGTCAATGTTCCAGTATTGGTCTAGTTCACTCCTGGATCGTTCTTGTGACCTGTCTTCCCAACAGAAGCTAAGTTCCAGCTTGTATTTCTTTGGTTTGCTATTTTTCTGTCCAGCTTGCTATTTTCATTGTTGTCTTGCTTGCTGGAAGCTCTGGGACGCAGAGGGAGCGCCTCCACACCGTGAGTTGGTGCGGAGGGTCTTTTTGCGCCCTCTGCGTGGTCTTTTTGTAGGTTTTTGTGCTGACCGCAAAGTAACCTTTCCTATCCTCGGTCTGTTCAGTAAGTCAGGCCTCACTTTGCTAAATCTACTTCATCTCTGTGTTTGTATTTTCATCTTTACTCACAGTCATTATATGTGGGGGGCTGCCTTTTCCTTTGGGGAATTTCTCTGAGGCAAGGTAGGCTTTATTTTTCTATCTTCAGGGCTAGCTAGTTCCTTAGGCTGTGCCGAGTTGCATAGGGAGCGTTAGGTGCAATCCACGGCTATTTCTAGTGTGTTTGATAGGATTAGGGATTGCGGTCAGCAGAGTTCCCACGTCCCAGGGCTCGTCCTTTATTATCAGTAACTATCAGGTCATTCCGTGTGCTCTTAACCACCAGGTCCATTATTGTCCTGACCACCAGGTCATAACAGTACAGGTGGCCCAAAGTACTAATGCATCTCAATAGAGGGATAAGAGAAGTTCTGAGACCATTTTTTTTTCTTTGCAGTGTGTGTTGTCTCTCTTTTCCCCTTTACCTCTGGGTGGTTCAGGACACAGGTGTAAACATAGACATTCAAGGTCTGTCCTCTTGGATGGATAATCTCACTACAAGGGTACAAAACATTCAAGATTTTGTCGTTCAGAATCCGATGTCAAAGCCAAGGATTCCAATTCCTGATTTGTTTTTTGGTGATAGATCTAAGTTCTTCAATTTCAAAAATAATTGTAAATTGTTTCTTGCCTTGAAACCTCGCTCCTCAGGTGACCCTGTTCAACAAGTAAAGATCATTATTTCTTTGTTACGTGGTGACCCTCAAGACTGGGCATTTTCCCTTGCGCCAGGAGATCCGGCATTGCGTGATGTTGATGCGTTTTTCCTGGCGCTTGGATTGCTTTATGACGAACCTAATTCAGTGGATCAGGCAGAGAAAATCTTGCTGGCTCTGTGTCAGGGTCAGGATGAAGCGGAGATATATTGTCAGAAGTTTAGAAATTGGTCTGTGCTCACTCAGTGGAATGAATGTGCCCTGGCAGCAATCTTCAGAAAGGGTCTCTCTGAAGCCCTTAAGGATGTCATGGTGGGATTTCCCATGCCTGCTGGTCTGAATGAGTCTATGTCCTTGGCCATTCAGATCGATCGACGCTTGCGTGAGCGTAAAGCTGTGCACCATTTGGCGGTACTATCTGAGCATGGGCCTGAGCCTATGCAATGTGATAGGACTTTGACCAGAGCTGAACGGCAAGAACACAGACGTCGGAATGGGCTGTGTTTTTACTGTGGTGATTCCACTCATGCTATCTCCGATTGTCCTAAGCGCACTAAGCGGTTCGCTAGGTCTGCCACCATTGGTACGGTACAGTCTAAATTTCTATTGTCCGTTACTCTGATTTGCTCTTTGTCATCCTATTCTGTTATGGCATTTGTGGATTCAGGCGCTGCCCTGAATTTGATGGACTTGGAGTATGCTAGGCGCTGTGGTTTTTTCTGGGAGCCCTTGCAGTATCCTATTCCATTGAGAGGAATTGATGCTACGCCTTTGGCCAAGAATAAGCCTCAGTACTGGACCCAATTGACCATGTGCATGGCTCCTGCACATCAGGAGGATATCCGCTTTCTGGTGTTGCATAATCTGCATGATGTGGTTGTTTTGGGGTTGCCATGGCTACAGGTTCATAATCCAGTATTGGACTGGAAATCTATGTCTGTGTCCAGCTGGGGTTGCCAGGGGGTACATGGTGATGTTCCATTTTTGTCTATTTCGTCTTCCACTCCTTCTGAAGTGCCAGAGTTTTTGTAGGATTATCGGGATGTATTTGATGAGCCCAAAGCCAGTGCCCTACCTCCTCATAGGGATTGCGATTGTGCAATTAATTTGATTCCTGGTAGTAAGTTTCCTAAGGGCCGATTGTTCAATTTATCTGTGCCAGAACACGCCGCTATGCGGAGTTATATAAAGGAATCCTTGGAGAAAGGCCATATTCGCCCGTCGTCATCACCGTTAGGAGCAGGGTTCTTTTTTGTGGCCAAGAAGGATGGTTCTTTGAGACCATTGATTACCGCCTTCTTAATAAAATTACAGTCAAATTTCAGTATCCTTTGCCGTTGCTGTCTGATTTGTTTGCTCGTATTAAAGGGGCTAGTTGGTTCACCAAGATAGATCTTCGAGGGGCGTATAATCTTGTGTGTATTAAACAAGGCGATGAATGGAAAACAGCATTTAATACGCCCGAGGGCCATTTTGTGTACCTGGTTATGCCATTCGGGCTTTCCAATGCTCCATCAGTATTTCAGTCCTTTATGCATGACATCTTCCGAGAGTACCTGGATAAATTCCTGATTGTGTATTTGGATGATATTTTGGTCTTTTCGGATGATTGGTAGCCTCATGTGAAGCAGGTCAGAATGGTGTTCCAGGTCCTTCGTGCGAATTCCTTGTTTGTGAAGGGGTCAAAGTGT
The DNA here is from genome assembly GCF_032444005.1 of Ranitomeya imitator. Classification (NCBI taxonomy): domain Eukaryota; kingdom Metazoa; phylum Chordata; class Amphibia; order Anura; family Dendrobatidae; genus Ranitomeya; species Ranitomeya imitator. The sequence continues at coordinate 4,932,484 of NC_091282.1, read as the reverse complement.
CTCTTTGGAGTTCAGAAGGTTTCATTTTTGGGGTTCATTTTTTCCCCTTCTACTATCGAGATGGACCCTGTTAAAGTCCAGGCCATTTACGATTGGACTCAGCCGACATCTGTGAAGAGCCTGCAAAAGTTCCTGGGCTTTGCTAATTTTTATCGGCGCTTCATCGCTAATTTTTCTACTGTTGCTAAACCGTTGACTGATTTGACCAAGAAGGGTGCTGATGTGGTCAATTGGTCTTCTGCAGCTGTAGAGGCTTTTCAGGAGTTGAAGCGTCGTTTTTCTTCTGCCCCTGTGTTGTGCCAGCCAGATGTTTCGCTCCCGTTTCAGGTTGTGGTTGATGCTTCTGAGATTGGAGCAGGGGCTGTTTTGTCGCAAAGAAGTTCTGATGGCTCGGTGATGAAGCCATGTGCTTTCTTTTCTAGAAAGTTTTTGCCTGCTGAGCGTAATTATGATGTTGGTAATCGTGAGTTATTGGCCATGAAGTGGGCATTTGAGGAGTGGCGTCATTAGCTTGAAGGAGCCAAGCATCGCGTGGTGGTCTTGACAGATCACAAGAATTTGACTTATCTTGAGTCTGCCAAACGGTTGAATCCGATACAGGCTCGATGGTCGTTATTTTTCTCCCGTTTTGATTTTGTGGTTTCGTACCTTCCGGGCTCTAAGAATGCGAAGGCTGATGCCCTGTCAAGGAGTTTTGTGCCTGACTCTCCGGGTGTTCCTGAGCCGGCGGGTATTCTCAAAGAGGGGGTAATTTTGTCTGCCATCTCCCCTGATTTGCGGCGGGTGCTGCAAAAATTTCAGGCTGATAGACCTGACCGTTGCCCAGCGGAGAAACTGTCCCTGATAGATGCACTAGTAGAGTTATCTCTGAGATTCATTGTTCAGTGTTGGCTGGGCATCCTGGAATCTTTGGTACCAGAGATTTGGTGGCTAGATCCTTCTGGTGGCCGTCTTTGTCGCGGGATGTGCGTTCTTTTGTGCAGTCCTGTGGGACTTGTGCTCGGGCTAAGCCCTGCTGTTCTCGTGCCAGTGGGTTGCTTTTGCCCTTGCCGGTCCCGAAGAGGCCCTGGACGCATATTTCTATGGATTTTATTTCGGATCTCCCCGTCTCTCAAAAGATGTCGGTCATTTGGGTGATTTGTGATCGCTTTTCTAAGATGGTCCATTTGGTACCTTTGTCTAAATTGCCTTCCTCCTCTGATTTGGTGCCATTATTTTTCCAGCATGTGGTTCGTTTACATGGTATCCCGGAGAACATCGTTTCTGACAGAGGTTCCCAGTTTGTTTCAAGGTTTTGGCGATCCTTTTGTGCTATTATGGGCATTGATTTGTCTTTTTCCTCGGCTTTCCATCCTCAGACAAATGGCCAAACCGAACGAACTAATCAAACTTTGGAAACATATCTGAGATGCTTTGTTTCTGCTGATCAGGATGATTGGGTGTCCTTTTTGCCGTTGGCTGAGTTCGCCCTTAATAATCGGGCCAGCTCGGCTACTTTGGTTTCGCCGTTCTTCTGCAATTCTGGTTTCCATCCTCGTTTCTCTTCAGGGCAGGTTGAGTCTTCAGACTGTCCTGGTGTAGATACTGTGGTGGATAGGTTCCAGCAGATTTGGACTCATGTGGTGGACAATTTGACATTGTCCCAGGAGAAGGCTCAACGTTTCGCTAACCGCCGGCGCTGTGTGGGTCCCCGACTTCGTGTTGGGGATTTGGTTTGGTTGTCGTCTCGTTATGTTCCTATGAAGGTTTCCTCTCCTAAGTTTAAGCCTCGTTTCATTGGTCCGTATAAGATTTCTAAAGTTATCAATCCTGTGTCATTTCGTTTGGCCCTTCCTGCTTCTTTTGCCATCCATAATGTGTTCCATAGGTCGTTATTGCGGAGATACGTGGCGCCTGTTGTTCCATCCGTTGATCCTCCTGGCCCGGTGTTAGTTGAGGGGGAGTTGGAGTATGTGGTGGAGAAGATTTTGGATTCTCGTGTTTCGAGACGGAAACTCCAGTACCTGGTCAAGTGGAAGGGTTGTGGTCAGGAAGATAATTCCTGGGTTTTTGCCTCTGATGTTCATGCTGCCGATCTGGTTCGTGCCTTTCATTTGGCTCATCCTGGTCGGCCTGGGGGCTCTGGTAAGGGTTCGGTGACCCCTCCTCAAGGGGGGGGGGTACTGTTGTGAATTCTGTTGTCGGGCTCCCTCCTGTGGTCATGAATGGTACTTCGGCTGGTTCTGTCCATGGACTTCCTCTGGTGGGTGTTTTTGAGTTTCACAGGTGACGAGGTTAATTCGTTAGCTGCTGCTCTATTTAACTCCACTTAGATCTTTGCTCCATGCCACCTGTCAATGTTCCAGTATTGGTCTGTTCACTCCTGGATCGTTCTTGTGACCTGTCTTCCCATCAGAAGCTAAGTTCCAGCTTGTATTTCTTTGGTTTGCTATTTTTCTGTCCAGCTTGCTATTTAATTTGTTGTCTTGCTTGCTGGAAGCTCTGGGACGCAGAGGGAGCGCCTCCGCACCGTGAGTCGGTGCGGAGGGTCTTTTTGCGCCCTCTGCGTGGTCTTTTTGTAGGTTTTTGTGCTGACCGCAAAGTAACCTTTCCTATCCTCGGTCTGTTCAGTAAGTCGGGCCTCACTTTGCTAAATCTATTTCATCTCTGTGTTTGTATTTTCATCTTTACTCACAGTCATTATATGTGGGGGGCTGCCTTTTCCTTTGGGGAATTTCTCTGAGGCAAAGTAGGCTTTATTTTTCTATCTTCAGGGCTAGCTAGTTTCTTAGGCTGTGCCGAGTTGCATAGGGAGCGTTAGGCGCAATCCACGGCTATTTCTAGTGTGTTTGATAGGTTTAGGGATTGCGGTCAGCAGAGTTCCCACATCCCAGAGCTCGTCCTTATATTAAAAACAATTTAACGAGAGCCTTAAGATAGAAGCTTGGGAAAGGCAACCTGGAGAACACCTTGGAGCGGAAGACGCCGTTTGTAGAACCCAGACCCAACTTGTAGGCCTAATTGTTGTGAATTCTGCTCTTGGGCTCCCTCCGGTGGTTATGAGTGGTAGTGCTGCTGTCCGTGGATCGCAACATTTATCAGGTGTGTTCAATTTGGACTCAGCTATTTAGTCTGCTTGATCCTTTAGTCAGTGCCAGTTGTCCATTGTTTTTGGAGGATTCACATCCCTTCTGGTCTCTCTTGTTCGCTGTGCTTTTCTTCAAAGATAAGTCCTGGCTTTGTTTTTGCTGTCCACCTGCTGTGGACCTTATAGTTCTGTGCATTTTCATGTTTTGTCTTGTCCAGCTTGGTCTGTGAAGGATTTTTTGCAGCTAAGCTGTGTCTCTGGAGATGCAGATATACCCTCCATGTCTTTAGTCAGATGTGGTGTTTTGTATTTTCTGTGGTGGATATTTTCTAGTGTTTTAATACTGACCACATAGTACTCTGTTCTATTCTTTCTTTTTAGCTAGTATGGCCTCCTATGCTGAATCCTGATTTCATGTCTGCGTATGTTATTTCCCTCTCCTCTCACAGTCAATATTTGTGGGGGGCTGTCTATCCTTTGGGGATTTTCTCTGAGGCAAGATAGGTTTCCTGTTTCTGTCTTTAGGGGTAGTTAGATTTTAGGCTGTGTCGAGGGGTCTAGGGAGTGTTAGGTACCCCCCACGGCTACTTCTAGTTGCGCTGCTAAGTTCAGGGTTTGCGGTCAGTACAGGTGCCACCTTCTCCAGAGTACGTCTCATGCTGCTCCAAGGTCACCAGATCATAACACCTAATGCAGTGTTGTTTCAACAACTACTTAACGAGAGCTTCAAAGATAAAAGCTAGGGAGAGGCAACCTGGAGAACACCTTGGAGCGGCAGACACCGTCCCTACAACCCAGACCCATCTTGTAGGCCAAATGCAGTGTTGTTTCAACAACTACTTAATGAGAGCTTCAAGATAGAAGCTAGGGAGAGGCAACCTGGAGAACACCTTGGAGCGGCAGACACCGTCTCTACAACCAAGACCCAACTTGTAGGCCTAATGCAGTGTTGTTTCAACAATTACTTAACGAGAGGTTCAAGTTAGAAGCTAAGGAGAGGCACCCTGGAGAACACCTTGGAGACACCGTCTCTACAACCCAGACCCAACTTGTAGGCCTAATGCAGTGTTGTTTCAACAACTACTTAACGAGAGCCTGAAAATGGAATTTCAGGACAGGAAACCTGGAGAACAGCACGGAGCGGCATACTCCGTTAGTACGCCCCAACCAAACTAGTAGCCCCACTGCAGTTGTTCGATGAAAAAACTATTTAACAAGAGCCTGAAGATTGAAGCTCAGGAAAGGCAACCAGGAGAACACCTTGGAGCGGCAGACACTGTTAGTAGGTCCCAACCAAACTAGTAGCCCCACTGCAGTTGTTTGATTAAAAAACTATTTAACAAGAGCCTGAAGATTGAAGCTCAGGAAAGGCAACCAGGAGAACACCTTGGAGCGGCAGACACCGTCTCTACAACCCAGACCCAACTTGTAGGCCTAATGCAGTGTTGTTTCAACAACTACTTAACAAGAGCTTCAAGATAGAAGCGAGGGAGAGGCAACAGAGAGAACACAGTGGAGCGGAAGACTCAGTTTGTAGACCACAACGAAACTTGTGGCCCCAATGCAGTTTTATAATTCTGACAAGCTTTTTTTTTTTAGAGGAGGACAGCTGTATTAAGTGGCGCAGACAGACACTGCTGGTAGGCCTTAAACCACAAAGTTGGCTCACTGCAGGATGAAAAAAGTTACATGGGTACACGGTCGGCATTGGTGTGCTCAGCGGAGGACAAATGGAAGGAGGCACTGCAGACAGACTTAGTAGGCCTAAAATTTTAAAAAATAGGCTCAAAGCAGTTTAAATTATCTTGCAGGGGTACATAGGCAGCATTGGTGTGGTCAGCGGAGGACAATTGGAAGGAGGGACCGCAGACAGACTTAGTAGGCCTAAAATAAAAAAATTAGGCTCAATGCAGTTTGAATTATCTTGCAGGGGTACACAGGCAGCATTGGTGTGGTCAGCGGAGGACGATTGGAAGGAGTGTCTGACACAGTTAGTACTCCCAAAAAATAAATAGATGTTAATGTCTCGCAAAACAACAAAACCAAAAAACAAAAGGGTGGTGTCAGGAATCCCCTGACCGCTGCCACCAGTTTGTCACGATTCACACCGTGACCGTCACCCCTACGTCACGGGACGGGATGACTTTAGGCCAACAGACGGCTATCACATGTGCAGGGGGGCTTATCTTAGTTATCCCTCCACTCCATAACGTGATGAAAAAACACAAGGCTATTGACCTCTTAGTTTACAGCAGGGGCTTATTTTAGGTATCCCACTGCTTTTCAATATACCACGAACTGCAGGGATTTATGTATATCCCGCTTACAGTTCCACTTAAAACTTGCAGCTCTCTGGCGCCCCCCTTACTCTCAGGTCAGATTAGGTACTGCACCCTGGGTAATTGGTCGCCAGGCAGGCTGCTTGCTATGTACTGGCTATTGGGCACGCTGCAGCAACGCAATAAACTACTCCCACTCAGGCAGGAACAATAATTATCAACGCCGCAGTCGCTACAACATAACCCAAAGTCTGCACACGGTCGCTGCCACCAGCTTCGATTAAACGGGTCCGAAGCTAACCCAACACAGTAGCGTATTTCCCTTCAAGAGACTTAGGGTACGGTTTTTAGAGCATGGAGAAAGACCTGGCATGAAATAATATACCCCACAAAATTTAGGCAGTGCTTTATCAAAATATTCTACAAAGAGGTTACAAATGAGACAATTGCAAATATGTACACGGTAATTATAACATAAAGGGAATAAAAGAGAAAAGCTAACACTCACATGTTCAAAGCATGGCAGGCACCCAGGCTAGTGCAGTTTTCCATACGTCCCAGTTCATGGGACGTGCTCAGCTCTTCCAGGAAAAAAAAAGACAAGAAGACTGAGCTGGGGATGTGGGCAGACAGTTATAGCTAAGCCTGTAACATCCCAGAAAGGGGTTGGATCACCTCGTCCCTCCTGACTCTTCAGTTAACTAATCTTACCCTAATCTATATCTAATTTCTATAACTTCGCTACAACACATGTCATAGTCATAACAAACCCAGCATTCATCTCGGATTCACGTGGGCATTCTAATGAGATCAAACATGTCCTATCTGGGATACATATTTACAGAGAAAACCCTACTACTTTACCAGATGGCGTTAGAAGCCCGTGTTTCGAGGGATGGGTAGGTCCACCGAGTGAGATTAAGAATATATATTTTCGTGTTCTTACCGTAAACGATTTGCATAATATCTTACAAAAACTAAACAAAGAACTTCCATGGATTTCTGGAAACTTCTAGACACTTCTAAACAGTTCTCTGCTAGAGGAAGATTTGAGTCTAGTCGTAAATACCTTTCGGCCATAAAACTCCCCCCAGTACATTAGCACAGCAGCTCTTGGCTGAGTGAAAGGGAAGGGGGGCTTGTTAGCCCACAGCCTTGAGCAAGAGAAGCTACTTATATGATATTTCAGTAAACCTATACAAAGAGCAATAATAAATAACAAAATACTTGGCACTCAGGAGATTGTGTTGCAAGATAAGAGATTAGTTTATTCAGTGCATCCAGTTCCAACTGTCCAACTTAAACGTTTTCGGTCTTTAACAACAGACCTTCATCAGAAGTAGTATTTTTTGGAACACTGGAAGACGAAAAACAATATACGGAGGCAATCAGCGGGGCCAGCGTCAAATAGGTACCGGGACCAGAAAGCGCCTAAGAGCCTGGAGAAGAAGAAACAGCGCTGTACGGGGCGAAATACTCGCAAGGGCAGTAGCGCTGGGAGCTCAGAGGACATCGGCGCTGATCCGCAACGGTCGCAGGGTGCCCGGGAGTATTTCGCCCCGTACAGCGCTGTTTCTTCTTCTCCAGGCTCTTAGGCGCTTTCTGGATCCCCTATAAGAGAAAAGCAAGTAGGAGCGCGCCCCCCGAAGAAGCCACATTGCGAAACGCGCGTCGGGGCCTCTTATCCACGCACGGCAGCAGCAGCAGCAGGTTGGTATATGATTCTTTAGTATACCGGATACTTTTGTAACCTTATCCCCTCCAGCCACTTGGTAGGCATAAGCTTTGGCACTACTTGCTTTTCTCTTATAGGGGATCCATTAGGATTAATTCCTTAGTGTTTCTTTGTACCACCCTGCTGTCTGCTATAATACTTAGCTTGGAGTTTTTTCTTCTCCCCGGCATAGCTACCCATTCTTTATTATTACTATTTTTTGTGTAACTATTTGATGTTTAGTACCCTTAGCTAGAGTTATCATGCCTGGGAGCTGATTTATTTATTTATATATGCCGATTTATATATTTATATTTATTTATATATATAAATAATGATCTGGTAGAAGGTTTACACAGTAAAATATCGATATTTGCAGATGATACAAAACTATGTAAAGCAGTTAATACAAGAGAAGATAGTATTCTGCTACAGATGGATCTGGATAAGTTGGAAACTTGGGCTGAAAGGTGGCAGATGAGGTTTAACAATGATAAATGTAAGGTTATACACATGGGAAGAGGGAATCAATATCACCATTACACACTGAACGGGAAACCACTGGGTAAATCTGACAGGGAGAAGGACTTGGGGATCCTAGTTAATGATAAACTTACCTGGAGCAGCCAGTGCCAGGCAGCAGCTGCCAAGGCAAACAGGATCATGGGGTGCATTAAAAGAGGTCTGGATACACATGATGAGAGCATTATACTGCCTCTGTACAAATCCCTAGTTAGACCGCACATGGAGTACTGTGTCCAGTTTTGGGCACCGGTGCTCAGGAAGGATATAATGGAACTAGAGAGAGTACAAAGGAGGGCAACAAAATTAATAAAGGGGATGGGAGAACTACAATACCCAGATAGATTAGCGAAATTAGGATTATTTAGTCTAGAAAAAAGACGACTGAGGGGCGATCTAATAACCATGTATAAGTATATAAGGGGACAATACAAATATCTCGCTGAGGATCTGTTTATACCAAGGAAGGTGACGGGCACAAGGGGGCATTCTTTGCGTCTGGAGAAGAGAAGGTTTTTCCACCAACATAGAAGAGGATTCTTTACTGTTAGGGCAGTGAGAATCTGGAATTGCTTGCCTGAGGAGGTGGTGATGGCAAACTCAGTCGAGGGGTTCAAGAGAGGCCTGGATGTCTTCCTGGAGCAGAACAATATTGTATCATACAATTATTAGGTTCTGTAGAAGGACGTAGATCTGGGTATTTATTATGATGGAATATAGGCTGAACTGGATGGACAAATGTCTTTTTTCGGCCTTACTAACTATGTTACTATGTATGTACGGTTTGCTTATTTAGCATTATCGATTTACGCCATTATTATGAATTGTACCCGTGCGTGGTACTAGGTTTACCCTTCTCTTTTCCATTGCATCTTTTTTTGTACTTGTGTTTTTAATATTTTTGTGTAATATTTTAGAAATTTGTCTCTTAATAAAATTGTTATTTTTGTAGCTCTGGTGTCCATTATCTTTTTGGGTATCTATTATATGATATTTCATACCATATCGTGACACCTCCCCCTTTTGGTGTGCGCTAGGGAGGCAGAACCCCAAGGTATACCTCCATGGGCACCTCAGTAGGTTCACCCTGGTGGGACAGACCATCTGCATTCCCATGCTCTTTGCCCATTTTGTGTTCAATGGTGAAGTCAAACTGCTGAAGGGCAAGGCTCCAGCGTAGCAACCTGCCGTTGGTTCCACACATGGCGTTTAGCCAGCGCAGAGGGTTGTGGTTGGTCACCACAGTGAAGGGGCGACCGTACAAGTAGGGCTGCAAGCGCTGCCGGGCCCAGACTATGGCCAGGCACTCCTTCTCGATGGTGGAGTAGGCCACTTCCCTCTGCAAAAGTTTCCAGCTCAGGTATAACATGGGGTGCTCTTGGTCCTCCAAGTCAACCTAGCTGAGTACAGCACCAAGACCAAACTCGCTGGCGTCGGTCTGCACCAAGAACGGTCGACTGCTGTCGACTGCTTTCAACACAGGGGCGTTGCACAGTGCGGTTTTGAAAGCCTGGAAGGCCCCCTCACAGCCATCTGTCCAGTTGACAATGTGGGGTAGCTTCTTCCTGGTGAGGTCCGTCAAAGGTTTTGCCAGGCTACTATAGTGCTGTACGAAGCGCCTATAGTACCCTGCAGTGCCCAAGAAGGACATCACCTGTTTCTTGGTCACGGGAGTGGGCCAGTTCACGATCGCGCCCACTTCCTCCGGCTCTGGCTTCAGGGTGTTCCCGCCTACCCGGTGCCCCAGGTAGTGAAGCTCCCTCATGCCCATCTGGCACTTTCCCGGCTTGATAGTCAGTCCTGCTTGGTGAATTCGCCTGAGCACCTCCTCGAGATGCTGCAGGTGTTCCTTCCAGGAGGAACTGAAGATGGCAATGTCATCCAAATACGCCACGGCGTACTTCTCCAGTCCCTGAAGCAGGAGGCTGACCATCCGCTGGAAAGTGGCAGGGGCATTTTTCATGCCGAAGGGCATGACCGTGGACTCGTACAGTCCAAAGGGTGTGATAAAGGCGGATTTTTCCTGCGCCTCGGGGCTCAGGGGAATCTGCCAGTATCCTTGACTCAGATCCATTATCGTCAGGTATTTCGCGCCAGCTAACTACTCAAGCAGCTCCTCGATGCGCGGCATTGGGTGCGCGTCAGAGGCTGTGATGGCGTTGAGCCCCCTGTAGTCCACGCAGAACCGGGTGGTCCGGTCTTTCTTTGGCACGAGAACTACAGGTGAGTCCCACGCGCTTTTTGACCATCGAATCGCCCCCAGCTGTAACATCTCATCGATCTCTTGGCGCATAATCTGCTGCACCTGGTCAGAGATTCGATAGGGTGTTCGCCGTAGTGGGGCGTGATTCCCGGTGTCCACCTCGTGGACTGCTAACTGAGTCCTCCCAGGTCGGTTGGAGAACACGACCCGGAAGGGTTCCAGTGTGGTTTGCAACTGCAACCGCTGGGGTTCAGTTAACGAGGTGCTTACCTCCACGTCCTCGATGGACCCATTGGCCTTGGCTTGGGCCAGCATGTCCAGGAGGGTGTCTTCCTCCCCGTCTTCGGGCAAGCTGCAGACCGGTGGGACGAAAGGTTCACGTTCGTGATTAGCCTTCATCATGTTGACGTGAAAGGCCTTTCGCCTACCCCGAGCGTGGTCAAGCGTGACCACGTAAGTGACCGGGTTGAGCTGTTGGTGGACGACGTACGGGCCCTCCCAGGCTGCCTGAAGCTTATCCGTTGGTACGGGGACCAGCACCCACACCTTTTGACCCACGTGGTAGGTCCGCTCCTGGGCGTTCTGGTCGTACCAGTGCTTCTGGTCAGCCTGAGCCTGCGTCATGTTGTCATGCACCAACTGCATCAAGGTCTGCATCTTGTCACGGAAGCGCATGACATACTCCACTATGGACACTTCAGAAGGGTTCGACTCCTCTTCCCAGGATTCTCTTACCAACCCAAGGGGTCCCCGGACTCGCCTGCCGTACAGGAACTTGAAGGGGGAGAACCCCGTTGAGGCCTGCGGAACCTCTCTGTAAGCGAACAGCAGGTGTGGGAGGTACCTCTCCCAGTCGCGTCCTTGAGTCTCAACCAGCATGCGTAGCATCTGTTTGAGGGTACCATTGAAGCGTTCACACAAGCCATTGGTCTGTGGGAGATACGCACTCGATACCAGGTGCTTCACCTGCATTCTCTTACAGAGAGCCTCCATTAGGCGAGACATAAATTGGGTCCCTTGATCAGTAAGCATTTCCCTGGGAAATCCTACATGTGAAAAGATAGCAAAAGGGCATCCGCCACCTTATCTGCCCTAGTTGACGACAGAGCTACTGCCTCTGGGTACCGGGTAGCATAGTCTACCACAGTAAGGATGTTTTGCTTTCCAGAGCTGCTGGGGACGGCCAGCGGGCCCACAATGTCCACCGCGATCCTCTGGAAAGGCTCCTCTATCACTGGCAAAGGGATCAGGGGAGCCTTAATAGCAGGCCCCGCCTTCCCCACTCTTTGACAGGTGACACAGGAGCGGCAGTAGTTTGACACATCCGTCCCCATCTTAGGCCAATAGAAGTGTTGAGACAGCCGGGCCTTAGTTTTGCTGATCCCCAAGTGTCCAGCTAGCGGGATCTCATGGGCAATCCGCAACAACTCACCCCGGAATTGCTGCGGGACGACCAGCTGTCTTTCCCTCAACCACTCCTTTTGTGATTCTCTGGATACTGTCTCCCGGTACAACCTTCCTCGTGCCCAGAACACCCTCTCCTTATCAGTCTCGGAGAAGAGCGTCCCGGCAAGTTGTCTCAAACTCTCTAGGCTCGCATCTGTGTGCAGAGCGGCCTGAAACTCCTGGCTAGGGAAAGCCAGCAGCGATGTCAGGGTCCCTTCCCCACGGGAACCCTCTTGGACCTGCTCTGGGTCCACCTCTGGTTCAGTCACAGTGATGACTGAGGAGGGTCCGGAAGGCTGACAGTTATCTGCGTTCCGGGCACTCTGACTGCGGGTGACAGCAGCTACGTAGGCTGTCTCCCCGGGGGTTTCTACAGACCCATCAGCCAGCGCTGCTATGGGCTCTACCTCCCCATCCTGTTAGGGGTTCCTCAGCCGTCTCACTCCGCAGAGCGACGTGGCTGGGCACGCCTGTACCTATGGACACATTAACCTTCACAGAAAAATCATTATCAGGTTCAGTTGGCACAGATACAACATTTTCACCATCAATCCTAGGGAAAAAATGGTTATTAGATGCATCATTACAAGATAAAGCATGGTCAGGAAACACATGCGATTTCCCGTCATCATCATAATCATCATCAGGGTTAACTTTACCCTTATTAGTAGATTGGGGAGGGGTGTCAGGGACGTAGTGTGCAACCAACCTCCCCAAATCAGTCCCCAACAAAACATCAGTGGGCAAATTATCAGACAGCCCCACTTCCTTCACCCCGCTCCCGGCACCCCAATCAATATAAACCCGGGCCATCGGTAAGGGACAGCTGATGCCCCCAATCCCAGTGACAGGGTTTTCCCCGGAATGATTTCTTCAGGGGCCGCCAGTTCGGGTCGGATGAGGGTTCGTTCAGCCCCGGTGTCCTTGAGGCCTGTAGCAACATGGCCTCCCACAGTGACATGCTGTACGTTTTCACACACCCTCCCAACCACACCACCCACCAAAAGAACTGCTGCATTAGGCCCTGGGGCCTTGGCTTGGGGGTTCTTTGGCTTGGCTGGACAGTAGGTACTGATATGACCAGTCTGATTGCAGTGGTAACACTTGCGGGGTTCGGTGGTAGGTCTGGTGCTGTTGGCTACGGGGACAGGACCTCTGGTGTGCTGGCTGGCAGGGGTACTGGCGTTAGTTGCAGGCTTACCCCCTCTCCAGCTGGTGGTGACTGGCTTCCGCACTTCCGATCTACGGTTGGCCTCATAGGCATCGGCAATCTGCGCTGCTTTCGTCACGTCTTTGGGTTCTCTGTCCATCACGAACTGTCGCACCTCAGCTGGGCAAAGATGAAAGAACTGGTCTTTGATCATCAGGTCTCGCAGCTGTGAAAAGGTGGTCACTGACAGTCCTTGGGTCCACAGGTCAAAGTGGGTCCCCAGTCCATGCACCACATCACTGTAACTGTCGTGTGGGCCACGTTGGAGGGTCTGGAACTTTCTACGGTCCACCTCGGGTGTAAGCTGGTACTTGGCTTTCAGAGCCTGCTTGATGGCCTCATAGTCACCATCTTGTTCTTGAGGGAGGGCAGCAAACGCCTCCAGAGCTTTGCCTCTCAGCCCTGGTGTCAGGCATCGTGCCCATTCATCTGTAGGCAGCTGGTACTGTCTGCAGGCTTTCTCAAAGGCCCGCAGAAACGTGTCCAAGTCCCTGTCCTTCTCCATAACAGGAAAGTGATCGGGCCGGGGCTTCGGTGTCTGAGCGCTGCTGGGCTCACGGTTGGTCTGGGACAACCCCTGCATTTGCAGTCGGGCCATCTGCAGCTGGTACTCCCGCTCCGCTTGGGCCTCTGTTGTAAATTCTGTGGCCAAGCTCCCTCCTGTGGTCGTGAGTGGTACTGCGGCTGGTTCTGTCTATAAGCTTCCTTTGGTGGATGAGAGTGGTACTGCGGCTTCTGAGTTTCCTTCCTCAGGTGATGAGGTTAAGTCGTTAGGTGCTGCTCTATTTAACTCCACCTGGTGCTTTGATCCTGGCCTCCAGTCAATGTTCTACTATTGGTCTTGCTTCCTCCTGGATCGTTCCTGTGGCCTCTCTATCTTGCATAAGCTAAGTTCTGCTTGCTATATTTTCTGTCCAGCTTGCTATATTGGTTTTTTCTTGCTTGCTGGAAGCTCTGAGACGCGGAGGGAGTACCTCCGTACCGTTAGTCGGTGCGGAGGGTCTTTTTGCCCCTCTGCGTGGATGTTTGTAGGTTTTTGTGTTGACCGCAAAGCTATCTTTCCTATCCTCGGTCTATTCAGTAAGTCGGGCCTCACTTTGCTAAATCTATTTCATCTCTGTGTTTGTATTTCATCTTAACTCACAGTCATTATATGTGGGGGGCTGCCTTTTCCTTTGGGGAATTTCTCTGAGGCAAGGTAGGCTTATTTTTCTATCTTCAGGGCTAGTTAGTTTCTCAGGCTGTGCCGAGTTGCATAGGGAGCGTTAGGCGCAATCCACGGCTACCTCTAGTGTGGTGTGTTAGGATTAGGGATTGCGGTCAGCAGAGTTTCCACGTCTCAGAGCTTGTCCTATGTTTTTTGGTAAATGTCAGGTCACCTTGTGTGCTCTGAACTTCAAGGTCCATTGTGGTTCTGAATTACCTGTTCATAACAGGCCTCTCGCTCGGCTCGCTGGGCCTGGGCCTCTCGCTCGGCTCGGGCCTCCTGCCGATATTGCTGAATCAGCTGTAGGCGTCCATCATGGTCATCAGTGGGGAGTTCTCCCAAAGCCGCCTGCAGGTGGGAGTCGAATTCGCCCTGGTTGCTAATCGGGCCGGCATTCAGTGGTTGGACCTCTGCTGCAGCACCATGTTCACTTGTGTGGGCTTCTGCGGCCTCTGGGCTCTGTGACCTGGCTTGGTCTGCTTCAAATTGCACCAGTTCAGCGACCATTTGAATCTTGGTCTTACCCTGGGGGTCCAGGCCATGGCACGTGCATATCCCAGCAAGAAAGTCCTTCTTCTGCTGTGCGTACCAGGCTTCCCCTTTCGCAGCCATGGTTGCCAAATAAAAGATAGGATAGAAAAACAAAGAGGAAGGGAGGGGATAATTGCCAGTACGCAATTGTCTCAAGACTAATAAAACACTGAGTTCGTTCTCCAAACTTATTTGCGCAGAGTCCTCGCAAGAACTTTCTGCAAGTTTTTAGTGAGAGGAATGATTGCTCAAACCAAATCACTAATGCTCTAATATCCCACCGCTGCCACCAATTTGTCAGGAATCTCCTGACCGCTGCCACCAATTTGTCACGATTCACACCGTGACCGTCACCCCTACGTCACGGGTCGGGGTGACTTCAGGCCAACAGACGGCTATCACATGTGCAGGGGGGCTTATCTTAGTTATCCCTCCACTCCACAACGTGATGCAAAAACACACACAAGGCTATTGACCTCTTAGTTTACAGCAGGGGCTTATATTAGGTATCCCACTGTTTTTCAATATACCACGAACTGCAGGGATTTATGTATATCCCGCTTACAGTTCCACTTAAAACTTGCAGCTCTCTGGCCACCCTGGGTAATTGGTCGCCAGACAGGCTGCCTGCTATGTACTGGCTATTGGGCACGCTGCAGCAACGCGATAAACTACTCCCACTCAGGCAGGAACGATAATTATCAACGCCGCAGTCGCTACAACATAACCCAAAGTCTGCACACGGTCGCTGCCACCCAAAGTCTGCACACGGTCGCTGCCACCAGCTTCGATTAAACGGGTCCGAAGCTAACCCAACACAGTAGCATATTTCCCTTCAAGAGACTTAGGGTACGGTTTTTAGAGCATGGAGAAAGAACTGGCATGAAATAATATATCCCACAAAATTTAGGCAGGCTTTATCAAAATATTCTACAAAGAGGTTACAAATGAAACAATTACAAATATGTACACGGTAATTATAACATAAAGGGAATAAAGGAGAAAAGCTAACACTCACATGTTCAAAGCATGGCAGGCACCCAGGCTAGTGCAGTTTTCCATACTTCCCAGTTCATGGGACATGCTCAGCTCTTCCAGGAAAAAAAAGACAAGAAGACTGAGCTGGGGATGTGGGCAGACAGTTATAGCTAATCCTGTAACATCCCAGAAAGGGGTTGGATCACCTCGTCCCTCCTAAATCTTCAGTTAACTAATCTTACCCTAATCTATATCTAATTTCTATAACTTCGCTACAACACATGTCATAGTCATAACAAACCCAGCATTCATCTCGGATTCACGTGGGCATTCTAATGAGATCAAATATGTCCTATCTGGGATACATATTTACAGAGAAAACCCTACTTCTTTACCAGATAGAGTTAGAAGCCCGTGTTTCGAGGGATGGGTAGGTCCACCGAGTGAGATTAAGAATATATATTTTCGTGTTCTTACCGTAAACGATTTGCATAATATCTTACAAAAACTAAACAAAGAACTTCCATGGATTTCTGGAAACTTCTAGACACTTCTAAACAGTTCTCTGCTAGAGGAAGATTTTAGTCTAGTCGTAAATACCTTTCGGCCATAAAACTCCCCCCAGTACATTGGCAAAGCAGCTTTTGGCTGAGTGAAAGGGAAGGGGGGCTTGTTAGCTCACAGCCTTGAGCAAGAGAAGCTACTTATATGATATTTCATACCATATCGTGACAGGTGGCATACTTAGGTACAGGGGTGGGCTCCTCTGCTGAGTTTCAGACATAGTAATTTGGCGCTAAGTATTTACTGGTGTCAATATAGGACACTGACCCTGACTATTTTAACTAGCATCATACATGTCAACACATTGGTATTGTCAGTGCCAGGCAATGAAGGATGTCAGCGCATAGACTAAACATTGGTGGAGCTGTGAGAGATAATTTTGCAAGTGGTAGAACAGTGTTTGAGCTGGGGCTGGAAACTCTCTTGTGGCCAGCGGTACAGGCCCAGGGCCCCTCATGTTACAATGGTGTGTCTGACGTTGGTTGCGCGCCACCACCGCCAGAGACACTTTATTGTACTATGAGGGACCCAGTGGCAGTGCTGTCGACCAAAAACGGGCACACCCACCTCTTCAGACAAACGGCACTCTCACGGGTGCTTGCGCCAAGTGGTGAGACCACGGCCCCGTGGGGGGAGTTAGCCCATTTAGGGAGGTGTAAACATGTCGTATGCTGGACAAACAGCTGCTGCAAATTAAGAGATTGGAACAGTCAGTAAGACCAGTCCACAAGCGAGACCTTTTTATAGGAAAGCTAGGTGTCAGCCGGGATAGGTGGGGCAAAATAATTCGAAATCCATGAGTGGTTCATTTTAATGAAGGTTAGATCATCAACATTTTGGGTAGCCAGACGAGTCCTTTTTTCGGTCAATATTGAACCAGCAGCACTGAATACTTTTTCTGATAGCACACTAGCTGCTGGGCAAGCAAGCTCCTGCAATGCATATTCTGCCAATTCAGGCCAGGTATCTATTTCGGATGCCCAGTAATCAAATGAGAATGACGGTTGAGGGAGAACATTGATAAGGGATGAAAAATAGTTAGTAACCATACTGGACAAATGTTGTCTCCTTTCACTTTGAATTGATGCTGCAGTACCTGTCCTGTCTGCGGTCATTGCGAAATCACTCCACAACCTGGTCAGAAATCCCTTCTGTCCAACACCACTTCTGAATTGTGCACCTCTAACACCTCTGCCCTGTTGCCCCCTGCAGCTCGTGTGAGAACCATCACGGGCGCTGTGTGCTGGGAATGCCTGAATCAAACGGTCTATAAGAGTTGCTTGTTTGGTTGCTAATATTTCTTCGAGCTTCTCATGTGGCATGATAATTTGCAATTTGCCTTTATAGCGAGGATCAAGGAGGCAGGCCAACCAGTAATTGTCATCGGTCATCATTTTAATAATGCGTGGGTCCCTTTTGAGGATACGTAAGGCTTAATCTGCCATGTGGGCCAAACTTCCAGTTGTCAAATCTGCGGTTGTGCTGGGTTAAGGGGCAGTTTCAGGCAAATCTACGTCACTTGTCTCCCTCAAAAAACCTGAACCCGGCCTTGCAACTCTACCAGTTTCTATTGGCCCCGGAGAAGCTTCCTCATTCAAAAAATACTCATCCCCATCATCCCCCTCATCCTCCTCCTCTTCGCCCGCTACCTCGTCCTGTAGATTGCCCTGACCAGACAATGGCTGACTGTCATCAAGGCTTTCCTCTTCCTCGGCTGCAGACGCCTGCTCCTTTATGTGCGTCAAACTTTGCATCAGCAGACGTATTAGGGGGATGCTCATGCTTATTATGGCGTTGTCTGCACTAACCAGCTGTGTGCACTCCTCAAAACACTGAAGGACTTGACACAGGTCTTGTACCTTCGACCACTGCACACCTGACAACTCCATGTCTGCCATCCAACTGCCTGCCCGTGTATGTGTATCCTCCCACAAATACATAACAGCACGCCTCTGTTCGCACAGTCTCTGAAGCATGTGCAGTGTGGAGTTCCACCTTGTTGCAACGTCGATGATTAGGCGATGCTGGGGAAGGTTCAAAGACCGCTGATGGTTCTGCATACGGCTGGAGTGTACGGGCGAGCGGCAGATATGCGTGCAAAGTCTGCGCACTTTGAGGAGCAGGTCGGGTAACCCCGGATAACTTTTCAAGAAGCACTGCACCACCAGGTTTAAGGTGTGAGCCAGGCAAGGAATGTTTTTCTGTTGGGAAAGGGCTATGGCAGCCATAAAATTCCTTCCGTTATCACTCACTACCTTGCCTGCCTCAAGATGTACAGTGCCCAGCCATGACTGAGTTTCGCTTGCCACTAGCTGTCCCATAATGGGACACCTCGTGTGCAACAGTGGCAGCTGCGGATGGAGTGCTTGTGCGACTGCGGTCTGTGGACGAGCTCTCGCTTCTGCAGGAGGACGAGGAGGAGGGGGGGCGAACGCCTACAGCCAACTGTTTCCTAGACCGTGGGCTAGGCAGAACTGTCCCAATATTGCTGTCCCCTGTGGACCCTGCATCCACCACATTTACCGAGTGTACCGTGATGGACACGTAACGTCCCTGGCCATGCCTACTGGTCCATGCATCTGTTGTCAGGTGCAACTTTGTACTCACAGATTGCCTGAGGGCATGGACGATGCGGTCTTTTACATGCTGGTGGAGGGCTGGGATGGCTTTTCTCGAAAAGAAGTGTCGACTGGGTAGCTCGTAGCATGGTTCAGCGTAGTCCATCAGGGCTTTGAAAGCTTAGCTTTCAACTAACCGGTAGGGCGTCATCTCTAATGAGATTAGTCTAGCAATGTGGGCGTTCAAACCCTGTGTACGCGGATGCGAGGATGAGTACTTCCTTTTCCTAACGAGAGTCTCATGTAGGGTGAGCTGGACTGGAGAGCTGGAGATCGTGGAACTAGCGGGGGTGCCGGTGGACATGGCAGACTGAGAGACGGTTGGAGACGGTATTCTTGCTGGTGCCCTACATGCAGAGTTTCCTACTACGAAACTGGTGATTCCCTGACTGCTTTGGCCTGGCGACGAAACCTGCACATTTACTGCAGGTAGTGCGGAAAATGGTGGGCTTACAGTGAGGGAAGGGATGTAGTGTTGCTGACTAGCTTCATTGGCCGAGGGTGCTACAACCTTAAGGGACGTTTGGTAGTGAGTCCAGGCTTACAAATGCATGGTGGTTAAATGTCTACGCATGCAACTTGTATTTAGAGTTTTAAGATTCTGACCTCTGCTTAAGGTAGTTGAACATTTTTGACAGATGACTTTGCGCTGATCATTTGGATGTTGTTTAAAAAAATGCCAGACGTAGATCTGGGGATTTATTATGATGGAATATAGGCTGAACTGGATGGACAAATGTCTTTTTTTCGGCCTTACTAACTATGTTACTATGTTACTATGTTACTGCACTCTTTCTACTATCGGATACCTTGTCAGGCATTGCAGACTGAGCTTCTGTAACCGGATGTCCACGCTGTCCTACAACTGGTTTTGGCTTTGCCACGCGTTTTTGGCCAGATACGGGCCTGGCAGATGGAACCTGTTGCGATGTTGATGCCTTCTGTGGCTCCTCCTCCTCCGCTTCAGAGCTACTGCCGCCTGCACCCTGTTCCCCCAATGGCTGCCAATCGGGGTCAACAACTGGGTCATCTATGACCTCCTCTTCTATCTCGTGTGCAACTTCGTCTGTGTCACCGTGTAAGCCAGTGGTATAGCGTTCGTGACGGGGCACCATAGTCTCATCGGTCTGATTCTGGATCAGTACACTGCGAGGGCAATGTTGTGGTCTGAGTCAAAGGAACAGCATAGTAATCTGGCTGTGGCTGTGCATCTGTGCACTCCATGTCCGATTCAAATTGTAATGGGCATGGCCTGTTAACTGTTTCACTTTCTAACCCAGGAACAGTATGTGTAAAGAGCTCCATGGAGTAACCCGTTGTGTCGCCTGACGCATCCTTCTTTGTTGTTCTTGGTGAAGAAGACAAGGAAGCGACTTGTCCCTGACCGTGAACATCCACTAACGACGCGCTGCTTTTACATTTAGCAGTTTCAGAAGAGGAGGCGAAAGAGCTAGAGGCTGAGTCAGCAAGAAAAGCCAAAACTTGTTCTTGCTGCTCTGGCTTTAAAAGCGGTTTTCCTACTCCCAGAAAAGGGAGCGTTCGAGGCCTTGTGTAGCCAGACGACGAACCTGGCTCAACAACTCGAGACTTAGGTGCTATATTGCTTTTCCCACGACCACCTGATGCTCCACCACCACTACCATCATTACCAGCTGGCAATGACCGCCCACGGCCACAACCTCTTCCACCAGACTTTGAAAAACGTAACCAAACGAACGGTATTTGTTACTGTAAAACCAGTTACAAGGTGAACTCAAACTTCTGTTGGATTTATATATCCCTTTATAGGTGGGTGAGACTGCAGGGAAAATCAGGCCCAATGTATAACAGTACACAGCTTCAGTGGCAGACAGATATGCCACTAACAGGACTGACGCTGATGCAGACACTACCAATAAAAATCTCCCCCTTTTTATTTTTTCACGGAGAATATTGAAGAAATGTAGCCCACTCTTATACAGTATATGTTCTGTGGCACAAAATTAGAGACAGATGGCACACACAGCACTGGCAATGAGGCAGAATTGCCAAT
This sequence comes from Ranitomeya imitator, assembly GCF_032444005.1. NCBI lineage: Eukaryota > Metazoa > Chordata > Amphibia > Anura > Dendrobatidae > Ranitomeya > Ranitomeya imitator. The sequence goes on along the minus strand of NC_091282.1, from coordinate 4,912,113 downwards.
CTTAATCTCCCACTATTTTTTTTTCTGGGATAATTTAAAAAAAAACTGGCCCAGTATTACACACTAGGTTTAATGTGGGACAAAATTAGAGACAGGTGGCAAACACAGGACTGGCACTGAAGCAGAAATGCCAATCTTAATCTCCCACTATTTTTTTTTTCAGGGAGAATTTAAAAGAAATCTGGCCCAGTATTACACACTAGGTTTAATGTGGCACAAAATTTGAGACAGGTGGCACACACAGGAGTTGCACTGAAGCAGAAATGCCAATCTTAATCTCCCACAATTTTTTTTCAGGGAGAATTTAAAAGAAATCTGGCCCAGTATTACACACTAGGTTTAATGTGGCACAAAATTTGAGACAGGTGGCACACACAGGAGTGGCACTGAAGCAGAAATGCCAATCTTAATCTCCCACTGTTTTTTTTTTTCAGGGAGAATTTAAAAGAAATCTGACCCAGTATTACACACTAGGGTTTAATGTGGCACAAAATTTGAGACAGGTGGCACACACAGGACTGGCACTGAAGCAGAAATGTCAATCTTAATCTCCCACTATTTTTTTTTTCAGGGAGAATTTAAAAGAAATCTGGCCCAGTATTACACACTAGGTTTAATGTGGCACAAAATTTGAGACAGGTGGCACACACAGGAGTTGCACTGAAGCAGAAATGCCAATCTTAATCTCCCACAATTTTTTTTTTCAGGGAGAATTTAAAAGAAATCTGGCCCAGTATTACACACTAGGTTTAATGTGGCACAAACTTTGAGACAGGTGGCACACACAGGAGTGGCACTGAAGCAGAAATGCCAATCTTAATCTCCCACTGTTTTTTTTTCAGGGAGAATTTAAAAGAAATCTGACCCAGTATTACACACTAGGTTTAATGTGGCACAAAATTTGAGACAGGTGGCACACACAGGACTGGCACTGAAGCAGAAATGCCAATCTTAATCTCCCACTATTTTTATTTTTTCAGGGAGAATTTAAAAGAAATCTGGCCCAGTATTACACACTAGGTTTAATGTGGCACAAAATTTGAGACAGGTGGCACACACAGGAGTGGCACTGAAGCAGAAATGCCAATCTTAATCTCCCACTTTTTTTTTTTTTCAGGGAGAATTTAAAAGAAATCTGGCCCAGTGTTACACACTAGGTTTAATGTGGCACAACATTAGAGACAGGTGGCACACACAGGAGTGGCACCGAAGCAGTAATGCCAATCTTAATCTCCCACTATTTTTTTTTTATTTATGGGAGAATTGGCAAGAAATCAGGCCCACTGTTAGACTGTATGTTTTCTGTGCCAGAAAATGAGACAGATGCCACACACAGGACTTCCACTGATACAGATTTGTCAATTTTAATTTGCACCCTTTTTTTTTTCTTCTTCTTCAGGGAGACTAGTGAATAAATCTGGGCCACTGTATTAGAGTATATTTTCTGTGGCAGAAATTGGCTTGAAGAGATATGACAAAAAAAAAAAGGGACTGTACTACAATTACTATCTCCCTGCAGTAATCTCAGCAAAGTATGGCAGGCAGCAATAACAAGGAGTGGACTGCTGCACAAAAAAAAGTCAAAAGTGTGGACAAACAAACAAGAAAGCTGTGCAGAAAGGAAGGAACAACAGGATTTGTGCTTTGAAAAAAGCAGTTGGTTTGCACAGCGGCGTACACACAGCAATGCAGCTATCAGGGAGCCTTCTAGGGCAGCCCAATGAGCTACAGCGCTGAGGGAAAAAAAAAAATGTAGCTTCCACTGTCCCTGCAAACAAAAGGTGGTGTTGGACAGTGGAAATCGCTACAGCACAAGCGGTTTGGTGGTTAATGGACCCTGCCTAACGCTATCCCTGCTTCTGACGAAGCGGCAGCAACCTCTCCCTAAGCTCAGATCAGCAGCAGTAAGATGGCGGTCGGCGGGAACGCCTCTTTATCGTCCCTGTGACGCCGCAGACAGCAAGCCAATCACTGCAATGCCCTTCTCTAAGATGGTGGGGACCAGGACCTATGTCATCACGCTGCACACACTCTGCGTCCACCTTCATTGGCTGAGAAATGGCGCTTTTCGCGTCATTGAAACGCGACTTTGGCGAGAAAGTCGCGTACCGCATGGCCGACCCCACACAGGGATCGGGTCGGGTTTCATGAAACCCGACTTTGCCAAAAGTCGGCGACTTATGAAAATTAACGACCCGTTTCGCTCAACCCTACTCTTGGTATCTGTGCCCGGACCTGTTGACTACCCAAGCCTGATAGTTTGTCCGTGAGTAGTTACTAGACGCTCAGTTCATCTACAGATTAGCAGTAAAGATAAAACATAGGACATGTTTGACTGGTCAGAAAAATTTTTTTGCAAAGTTCAAATTTCTACATTGCATTGGTCCAAGAAACCCCAACAGGCATTAGGACCTCCAACCAAACAAGCAGGAGTAGGCAAATGTGAAGGTGTTTCCCAAGGAGAACTTCCAGAATATTAGGATGGCCAAGGCAAGTGTTCAGGAGGCGGAGGTGTAACAGCAGGAGTTAGAGGTAGTGCTTCCATACTGGCAGAGAGGTTACCCACCCCCTGGACATCCTCCTGTTGGCTCACAGCATAACCACTCCGAATAACTCCTCCACATCTAATGGTGTTTAGATTGTTGCACCTAATGAATCCATGGTCTGAGTATTTTGTTGAACCTGGGTGAGGTGGATTCTCTAAACCACAGGTCAGGGTGAATAGCACGGGCCAGAGGTGATGGTGCAGCAGAACGGATTGCAGATGGATTAGCAAGGAGACCAGGGTGCGCAGGATAGCAGACAGGAACCAGATGAAGCAGTGGCATGTATTTGGATACCCACAATAAATGTAGATATATAGGAAATCAGAACTTGCAGCAGAGTTATGGTCAATAGTAGGTATCATGAACTTGTACCAGGTAAATGCTTAACCACAGGACAGAAGTATCGGCAAACTTGCTTGGAGAGATGTGCATCAACTTTCAGATCAGGAATACTTGATTGCAGAGTTGTAGGTGTGGACTCCATTTAGGTAAACTGGACTGAGCCTGGAAATAAAGCTGCAGGAGAACAGAAGTCAGGAGGAACATAGAAGATAGTTAGATGCTTGGCTGGAGCTGAGCCAGGTGGAATATGGAGCAAACTCCTGAGAAAGTGGAGGCTGGGACCAATGCTTTGTAATGGCCCAGGCACAGTCTTACACGGCCATGGGAGATTACAGTAATCCAGCAGGAGCTAGCCATGGGGGAGACCTAGAGCTGGGGCAGGTGAGAGGAGCAAGTAGGGTGTCAGTCATATACATGTCCTCCATGCCAGGAATGTCACATGTGACCTGGAGCTGAAGCTACAACCCTGGTGTGAGGTTCTGCAGAGACAGCTTGCAGGGTGTGATATTCTGCAGCTAGTTACAGGACACCATATAAGTTTACTTAATTTTACTGCTGACTGCAGTAAAACTCTGCCTGTTCCCTTTCTGCTCGGTTGTGAAGAACTGGGGGAGGGGGACGTGAAAGACCACGGTATATTTGGGATCTGGAAACCTGTCTGCCATTTGGGAACAAAAAGGAATGAAATATAATACAGGGTCAAGGACGAGGACCCTCAGTAAGCGGAAACTCCAGCTGCTCTGCCAGAATGTATGAAGAGCCAGGAAAAGAAATTGCTCCCCAGATAACAGTCATAGTGATGCCTCACATTATCTTACCACTATGTGACATTATTATTATTATTGTGTGATATCACAGTGCTCTGTAACAGCAGTGTATCGCCATACGACATCATAGTGACCTCACACATTATTATATCACTATACGACATCATAGTGACCTCACACATTATTATATCACTATATGACATCATAGTGACCTCACACATTATTATATCACTATACGACATCATAGTGACCTCACACATTATTATATCACTATATGACATCATAGTGATCTCACACATTATTATATCACTATATGACATCATAGTGACCTCACACATTATTATATCACTATACGACATCATAGTGATCTCACACATTATTATATCACTATATGACATCATAGTGATCTCACACATTATTATATCTCTATATGACATCATAGTGACCTCACACATTATTATATCTCTATATGACATCATAGTGACCTCACACATTATTATATCACTATACGACATCATAGTGACCTCACACATTATTATATCTCTATATGACATCATAGTGACCTCACACATTATTATATCTCTATATGACATCATAGTGACCTCACACATTATTATATCACTATACGACATCATAGTGACCTCACACATTATTATATCTCTATACGACATCATAGTGACCTCACACATTATTATATCACTATATGACATCATAGTGATCTCACACATTATTATATCACTATATGACATCATAGTGATCTCACACATTATTATATCTCTATATGACATCATAGTGACCTCACACATCATTATATTACTATACAACATCATAGTGACCTCACACATTATTATATCTCTATATGACATCATAGTGATCTCACACATTATTATATCACTATATGACATCATAGTGATCTCACACATTATTATATCTCTATATGACATCATAGTGACCTCACACATTATTATATCACTATATGACATCATAGTGACCTCACACATTATTATATCACTATATGACATCATAGTGATCTCACACATTATTATATCACTATATGACATCATAGTGATCTCACACATTATTATATCACTATATGACATCATAGTGATCTCACACATTATTATATCTCTATATGACATCATAGTGACCTCACACATTATTATATCACTATATGACATCATAGTGACCTCACACATTATTATATCACTATATGACATCATAGTGATCTCACACATTATTATATCTCTATATGACATCATAGTGACCTCACACATTATTATATTACTATATGACATCATAGTGATCTCACACATTATTATATCTCTATATGACATCATAGTGATCTCACACATTATTATATCACTATATGACATCATAGTGATCTCACACATTATTATATCTCTATATGACATCATAGTGACCTCACACATTATTATATTACTATACAACATCATAGTGACCTCACACATTATTATATCACTATATGACATCATAGTGATCTCACACATTATTATATCACTATATGACATCATAGTGATCTCACACATTATTATATCTCTATATGACATCATAGTGACCTCACACATTATTATATTACTATACAACATCATAGTGACCTCACACATTATTATATCACTATATGACATCATAGTGATCTCACACATTATTATATCACTATATGACATCATAGTGATCTCACACATTATTATATCTCTATATGACATCATAGTGACCTCACACATTATTATATCACTATATGACATCATAGTGACCTCACACATTATTATATCACTATATGACATCATAGTGATCTCACACATTATTATATCACTATATGACATCATAGTGATCTCACACATTATTATATCTCTATATGACATCATAGTGACCTCACACATTATTATATCACTATATGACATCATAGTGACCTCACACATTATTGTATCTCTATATGACATCATAGTGACCTCACACATCATTATATTACTATACAACATCATAGTGACCTCACACATTATTATATCACTATATGACATCATAGTGACCTCACACATTATTGTATCTCTATATGACATCATAGTGACCTCACACATTGTTATATCACTATATGACATCATAGTGACCTCACACATCATTATATCTCTATATGACATCATAGTGACCTCATACATTATTATATCACTATATGACATCATAGTGACCTCACACATCATTATATTACTATACAACATCATAGTGACCTCACACATTATTATATCACTATATGACATCATAGTGACCTCACATATCATTATATTACTATACAACATCATAGTGACCTCACACATTATTATATCACTATATGACATCATAGTGACCTCACACATTATTATATCACTATATGACATCATAGTGACCTCACACATTATTATATCACTATACGACATCATAGTGACCTCACACATTATTATATCACTATATGACATCATAGTGATCTCACACATTATTATATCACTATACAACATCATAGTGACCTCACACATTATTATATCACTATATGACATCATAGTGACCTCACACATTATTATATCACTATATGACATCATAGTGACCTCACATATTATTATATTACTATACAACATCATAGTGACCTCACACATTATTATATCACTATATGACATCATAGTGACCTCACACATTATTATATCACTATACAACATCATAGTGACCTCACACATTATTATATCTCTATATGACATCATAGTGACCTCACACATCATTATATTACTATACAACATCATAGTGACCTCACACATTATTATATCACTATATGACATCATAGTGACCTCACACATTATTATATCAGTATATCACATCATAGTGACCTCACACATTATTATATCACTATATGACATCATAGTGACCTCACACATTATTATATCACTATACAACATCATAGTGACCTCACACATTATTATATCTCTATATGACATCATAGTGACCTCACACATTATTATATCACTATACAACATCATAGTGACCTCACACATCATTATATCACTATACGACATCATAGTGACCTCACACATTATTATATCAGTATATCACATCATAGTGACCTCACACATTATTATATCACTATACAACATCATAGTGACCTCACACATTATTATATCTCTATATGACATCATAGTGACCTCACACATTATTATATCACTATACAACATCATAGTGACCTCACACATCATTATATCACTATACGACATCATAGTGACCTCACACATTATTATATCAGTATATCACATCATAGTGACCTCACACATTATTATATCACTATACGACATCATAGTGACCTCACACATTATTATATCACTATATGACATCATAGTGATCTCACACATTATTATATCACTATACGACATCATAGTGACCTCACACATCATTATATCACTATACGACATCATAGTGACCTCACACATTATTATATCACTATATGACATGATAGTGACCTCACACATTATTATATCACTATACGACATCATAGTGACCTCACACATCATTATATCACTATATGACATCATAGTGACCTCACACATTATTATATCACTATACGACATCATAGTGACCTCACACATTATTATATCACTATACAACATCATAGTGACCTCACACATCATTATATCACTATATGACATCATAGTGACCTCACACATTATTATATTACTATATGACATCATAGTGACCTCACATATTATTATATCACTATACGACATCATAGTGACCTCACATATTATTATATCACTATACGACATCATAGTGACCTGACATATTATTATATCACTATACGACATCATAGTGACCTGACATATTATTATATCACTATACGACATCATAGTGACCTCACACATTATTATATCACTATATGACATCATAGTGACCTCACACATTATTATATCACTATACGACATCATAGTGACCTCACACATTATTATATCACTATATGACATCATAGTGACCTCACACATTATTATATCAGTATATCACATCATAGTGACCTCACACATTATTATATCACTATATGACATCATAGTGACCTCACACATTATTATATCACTATACAACATCATAGTGACCTCACACATTATTATATCTCTATATGACATCATAGTGACCTCACACATTATTATATCACTATACAACATCATAGTGACCTCACACATCATTATATCACTATACGACATCATAGTGACCTCACACATTATTATATCAGTATATCACATCATAGTGACCTCACACATTATTATATCACTATACAACATCATAGTGACCTCACACATTATTATATCTCTATATGACATCATAGTGACCTCACACATTATTATATCACTATACAACATCATAGTGACCTCACACATCATTATATCACTATACGACATCATAGTGACCTCACACATTATTATATCAGTATATCACATCATAGTGACCTCACACATTATTATATCACTATACGACATCATAGTGACCTCACACATTATTATATCACTATATGACATCATAGTGATCTCACACATTATTATATCACTATACGACATCATAGTGACCTCACACATCATTATATCACTATACGACATCATAGTGACCTCACACATTATTATATCACTATATGACATGATAGTGACCTCACACATTATTATATCACTATACGACATCATAGTGACCTCACACATCATTATATCACTATATGACATCATAGTGACCTCACACATTATTATATCACTATACGACATCATAGTGACCTCACACATTATTATATCACTATACAACATCATAGTGACCTCACACATCATTATATCACTATATGACATCATAGTGACCTCACACATTATTATATTACTATATGACATCATAGTGACCTCACACATCATTATATCACTATACAACATCATAGTGACCTCACACATTATTATATTACTATATGACATCATAGTGACCTCACATATTATTATATCACTATACGACATCATAGTGACCTCACATATTATTATATCACTATACGACATCATAGTGACCTCACATATTATTATATCACTATACGACATCATAGTGACCTCACACATTATTATATCACTATATGACATCATAGTGACCTCACACATTATTATATCACTATACGACATCATAGTGACCTCAAACATTATTATATCACTATATGACATCATAGTGACCTCACGTATTATTATATCACTATACAACATCATAGTGACCTCACACATTATTATATCACTATATGACATCATAGTGACCTCACATTATTATATCACTATACGACATCATAGTGACCTCACACATTATTATATCACTATATGACATCATAGTGACCTCACATATTATTATATTACATCATAGTGACCTCACACATTATTATATCACTATACGACATCATAGTGACCTCACATATTATTATATCACTATATGACATCATAGTGACCTCACACATTATTATATCACTATATGACATCATAGTGACCTCACACATTATTATATCACTATACAACATCATAGTGACCTCACACATTATTATATCACTATATGACATCATAGTGACCTCACACATCATTATATCACTATATGACATCATAGTGACCTCACACATTATTGTATCTCTATATGACATCATAGTGACATCACACATTATTATATCACTATACAACATCATAGTGACCTCACACATTATTATATCACTATATGACATCATAGTGACCTCACATATTATTATATTACTATATGACATCATAGTGACCTCACATATTATTATATCACTATACGACATCATAGTGACCTCACATATTATTATATCACTATATGACATCATAGTGACCTCACACATTATTATATCACTATATAACATCATAATGACCTCACACATTATTATATCACTATACGACATCATAGTGACCTCACACATTATTATATCACTATATGACATCATAGTGACCTCACACATTATTATATCACTATACGACATCATAGTGACCTCACACATTATTATATCACTATATGACATCATAGTGACCTCACACATTATTATATCACTATATGACATCATAGTGACCTCACACATTATTATATCACTATACGACATCATAGTGACCTCACACATTATTATATCACTATATAACATCATAGTGACCTCACACATTATTATATCACTATATGACATCATAGTGACCTCACACATTATTGTATCTCTATATGACATCATAGTGACCTCACACATCACTATATTACTATAGGACATCAAAGTGACCTCACACATCACTATATCACTATATGACATCATAGTGACCTCACACATTATTATATCACTATATGACATCATAGTGACCTCACACATCATTATATCACTATATGACATCATAGTGACCTCACACATTATTATATCACTATAGGACATCAAAGTGACCTCACACATCACTATATCACTATATGACATCATAGTGACCTCACACATTATTATATCACTATACGACATCATAGTGACCTCACACATTATTATATCACTATATGACATCATAGTGACCTCACACATTATTGTATCTCTATATGACATCATAGTGACCTCACACATTATTATATCACTATATAACATCATAGTGACCTCACACATTATTATATCACTATATGACATCATAGGGACCTCACACATTATTATATCACTATATGACATCATATTGACCTCAAACATTATTGTATCTCTATATGACATCATAGTGACCTCACACATTATTATATCACTATATGACATCATAGTGACCTCACACATTATTATATCACTATAGGACATCAAAGTGACCTCACACATCATTATATCACTATATGACATCATAGTGACCTCACACATCATTATATCCCTATATGACATCATAGTGACCTCACACATTATTATATCACTATATGACATCATAGTGACCTCACACATTATTATATCACTATATGACATTATAGTGACCTCACACATCATTATATCACTATATGACATCATAGTGACCTCACACATTATTATATCACTATATGACATCATAGTGACCTCACACATTATTATATCACTATACGACATCATAGTGACCTCACACATTATTATATCACTATACGACATCATAGTGACCTCACACATTATTATATCACTATGTGACATCATAGTGACCTCACACATTATTATATCACTATATAACATCATAGTGACCTCACACATTATTATATCACTATATGACATCATAGTGACCTCACACATTATTATATCACTATACGACATCATAGTGACCTCACATATTATTATATCACTATATGACATCATAGTGACCTCACATATTATTATATTACTATACGACATCATAGTGACCTCACACATTATTATATCACTATATGTCATCATAGTGACCTCACATATTATTATATTACTATACGACATCATAGTGACCTCACACATTATTATATCACTATATGACATCATGGTGACCTCACACATTATTATATCACTATATGACATCATAGTGACCTCACACATTATTATATCACTATACAACATCATAGTGACCTCACACATTATTATATCACTATATGACATCATAGTGACCTCACACATCATTATATCACTATATGACATCATAGTGACCTCACACATTATTGTATCTCTATATGACATCATAGTGACCTCACACATTATTATATCACTATATGACATCATGGTGACCTCACACATTATTATATCACTATATGACATCATAGTGACATCACACATTATTATATCACTATACAACATCATAGTGACCTCACACATTATTATATCACTATATGACATCATAGTGACCTCACATATTATTATATTACTATATGACATCATAGTGACCTCACATATTATTATATCACTATACGACATCATAGTGACCTCACATATTATTATATCACTATATGACATCATAGTGACCTCACACATTATTATATCACTATATGACATCATAGTGACCTCACACATTATTATATCACTATACAACATCATAGTGACCTCACACATTATTATATCACTATATGACATCATAGTGACCTCACACATTATTATATCACTATATGACATCATAGTGACCTCACACATTATTATATCACTATATGACATCATAGTGACCTCACACATTATTATATCACTATATGACATCATAGTGACCTCACACATTATTATATCACTATACGACATCATAGTGACCTCACACATTATTATATCACTATATGACATCATAGTGACCTCACACATCATTATATCACTATATGACATCATAGTGACCTCACACATTATTATATCACTATAGGACATCAAAGTGACCTCACACATCACTATATCACTATATGACATCATAGTGACCTCACACATTATTATATCACTATATGACATCATAGTGACCTCACACATTATTATATCACTATATGACATCATAGTGACCTCACACATTATTATATCACTATATAACATCATAATGACCTCACACATTATTATATCACTATACGACATCATAGTGACCTCACACATTATTATATCACTATATGACATCATAGTGACCTCGCACATTATTATATCACTATACGACATCATAGTGACCTCACACATTATTATATCACTATATGACATCATAGTGACCTCACACATTATTATATCACTATATGACATCATAGTGACCTCACACATTATTATATCACTATACGACATCATAGTGACCTCACACATTATTATATCACTATATAACATCATAGTGACCTCACACATTATTATATCACTATATGACATCATAGTGACCTCACACATTATTGTATCTCTATATGACATCATAGTGACCTCACACATTATTATATTACTATAGGACATCAAAGTGACCTCACACATCACTATATCACTATATGACATCATAGTGACCTCACACATTATTATATCACTATATGACATCATAGTGACCTCACACATCATTATATCACTATATGACATCATAGTGACCTCACACATTATTATATCACTATAGGACATCAAAGTGACCTCACACATCACTATATCACTATATGACATCATAGTGACCTCACACATTATTATATCACTATACGACATCATAGTGACCTCACACATTATTATATCACTATATGACATCATAGTGACCTCACACATTATTGTATCTCTATATGACATCATAGTGACCTCACACATTATTATATCACTATATAACATCATAGTGACCTCACACATTATTATATCACTATATGACATCATAGGGACCTCACACATTATTATATCACTATATGACATCATAGTGACCTCAAACATTATTGTCTCTCTATATGACATCATAGTGACCTCACACATTATTATATCACTATAGGACATCAAAGTGACCTCACACATCATTATATCACTATATGACATCATAGTGACCTCACACATCATTATATCCCTATATGACATCATAGTGACCTCACACATTATTATATCACTATATGACATCATAGTGACCTCACACATTATTATATCACTATATGACATTATAGTGACCTCACACATCATTATATCACTATATGACATCATAGTGACCTCACACATTATTATATCACTATATGACATCATAGTGACCTCACACATTATTATATCACTATACGACATCATAGTGACCTCACACATTATTATATCACTATACGACATCATAGTGACCTCACACATTATTATATCACTATGTGACATCATAGTGACCTCACACATTATTATATCACTATATAACATCATAGTGACCTCACACATTATTATATCACTATATGACATCATAGTGACCTCACACATTATTATATCACTATACGACATCATAGTGACCTCACATATTATTATATCACTATATGACATCATAGTGACCTCACATATTATTATATTACTATACGACATCATAGTGACCTCACACATTATTATATCACTATATGTCATCATAGTGACCTCACATATTATTATATTACTATACGACATCATAGTGACCTCACACATTATTATATCACTATATGACATCATAGTGACCTCACACATCATTATATCACTGTATGACATCATAGTGACCTCACACATTATTATATCACTATATGACATCATGGTGACCTCACACATTATTATATCACTATATGACATCATAGTGACCTCACACATTATTATATCACTATATGACATCATAGTGACCTCACACATTATTATATCACTATATGATATCATAGTGACCTCACACATCATTATATCACTATATGACATCATAGTGACCTCACACATTATTATATCACTATATGACATCATGGTGACCTCACACATTATTATATCACTATATGACATCATAGTGACCTCACACATTATTATATCACTATATGACATCATAGTGACCTCACACATTATTATATCACTATATGACATCATAGTGACCTCACATATTATTATATCACTATATGACATCATAGTGACCTCACACATTATTATATCACTATATGACATCATAGTGACCTCACACATTATAATATCACTATACGACATCATAGTGACCTCACACATTATTATATCACTATATGACATCATAGTGACCTCACACATTATTATATCACTATATGACATCATAGTGACCTCACATATTATTATATCACTATATGACATCATAGTGACCTCACACATTATTATATCACTATATGACATCATAGTGACCTCACACATTATTATATCACTATATGACATCATAGTGACCTCACACATTATTATATCACTATATGACATCATAGTGACCTCACACATTATTATATCACTATATGACATCATAGTGACCTCACACATTATTATATCACTATACGACATCATAGTGACCTCACACATTATTATATCACTATACGACATCATAGTGACCTCACATATTATTATATCACTATATGACATCATAGTGACCTCACATATTATTATATTACTATACGACATCATAGTGACCTCACACATTATTATATCACTATATGTCATCATAGTGACCTCACATATTATTATATTACTATACGACATCATAGTGACCTCACACATTATTATATCACTATATGACATCATAGTGACCTCACACATCATTATATCACTGTATGACATCAAAGTGACCTCACACATTATTATATCACTATATGACATCATGGTGACCTCACACATTATTATATCACTATATGACATCATAGTGACCTCACACATTATTATATCACTATATGACATCATAGTGACCTCACACATTATTATATCACTATATGACATCATGGTGACCTCACACATTATAATATCACTATACGACATCATAGTGACCTCACACATTATTATATCACTATATGACATCATAGTGACCTCACACATCATTATATCACTATATGACATCATAGTGACCTCACACATTATTATATCACTATATGACATCATAGTGACCTCACACATTATTATATCACTATATGACATCATAGTGACCTCACACATCATTATATCACTATATGACATCATAGTGACCTCACACATTATTATATCACTATATGACATCATAGTGACCTCACAAATTATTATATCACTATATGACATCATAGTGACCTCACATATTATTATATCACTATATGACATCATAGTGACCTCACACATTATTATATCACTATATGACATCATAGTGACCTCACACATTATAATATCACTATACGACATCATAGTGACCTCACACATTATTATATCACTATATGACATCATAGTGACCTCACACATTATTATATCACTATATGACATCATAGTGACCTCACATATTATTATATCACTATATGACATCATAGTGACCTCACACATTATTATATCACTATATGACATCATAGTGACCTCACACATTATTATATCACTATATGACATCATAGTGACCTCACACATCATTATATCACTATACGACATCATAGTGACCTCACACATTATTATATCACTATACGACATCATAGTGACCTCACACATTATAATATCACTATACGACATCATAGTGACCTCACACATCATTATATCACTATACAACATCATAGTGACTTCACACATCATTATATCACTATATGACATCATAGTGACCTCACACATTATTATATCACTATATGACATCATAGTGACCTCACACATTATTATATCACCATATGACATCATAGTGACCTCACACATTATTATATCACTATATGACATCATAGTGACCTCACACATTATAATATCACTATACGACATCATAGTGACCTCACACATTATTATATCACTATATGACATCATAGTGACCTCACACATTATTATATCACTATATGACATCATAGTGACCTCACACATTATTATATCACTATATGACATCATAGTGACCTCACACATTATTATATCACTATACGACATCATAGTGACCTCACACATTATTATATCACCATATGACATCATAGTGACCTCACACATTATTATATCACCATATGACATCATAGTGACCTCACACATTATTATATCACTATATGACATCATAGTGACCTCACACATTATTATATCACTATATGACATCATAGTGACCTCACACATTATTATATCACTATACGACATCATAGTGACCTCACACATTATTATATCACCATATGACATCATAGTGACCTCACACATTATTATATCACCATATGACATCATAGTGACCTCACACATTATTATATCACTATATGACATCATAGTGACCTCACACATTATTATATCACTATATGACATCATAGTGACCTCACACATTATTATATCACTATATAACATCATAGTGACCTCACACATTATTATATCACTATATGACATCATAGTGACCTCACACATTATTATATCACTATACGACATCATAGTGACCTCACACATTATTATATCACGATATGACATCATAGTGACCTCACATATTATATCACTATATGACATCATAGTGACCTCACATATTATTATATTACTATACGACATCATAGTGACCTCACACATTATTATATCACTATATGTCATCATAGTGACCTCACATATTATTATATTACTATACGACATCATAGTGACCTCACACATTATTATATCACTATATGACATCATAGTGACCTCACACATTATTATATCACTATATGACATCATAGTGACCTCACACATTATTATATCACTATATGACATCATAGTGACCTCACATATTATTATATCACTATATGACATCATAGTGACCTCACACATTATTATATCACTATATGACATCATAGTGACCTCACACATTATTATATCACTATATGACATCATAGTGACCTCACACATCATTATATCACTATACGACATCATAGTGACCTCACACATTATTATATCACTATAAGACATCATAGTGACCTCACACATTATAATATCACTATACGACATCATAGTGACCTCACACATCATTATATCACTATACGACATCATAGTGACTTCACACATCATTATATCACTATATGACATCATAGTGACCTCACACATTATTATATCACTATATGACATCATAGTGACCTCACACATTATTATATCACCATATGACATCATAGTGACCTCACACATTATTATATCACTATATGACATCATAGTGACCTCACACATTATAATATCACTATACGACATCATAGTGACCTCACACATTATTATATCACTATATGACATCATAGTGACCTCACACATTATTATATCACTATACGACATCATAGTGACCTCACACATTATTATATCACCATATGACATCATAGTGACCTCACAAATTATTATATCACTATATGACACCATAGTGACCTCACACATTATTATATCACTATACGACATCATAGTGACCTCACACATTATTATATCACTATACGACATCATAGTGACCTCACACATTATTATATCACTATACGACATCATAGTGACCTCACACATTATTATATCACTATACGACATCATAGTGACCTCACACATTATTATATCACTATATGACATCATAGTGACCTCACACATTATTATATCACTATACGACATCATAGTGACCTCACACATTATTATACCAATATACGACATCATAGTGACCTCACACATTATTATATCACTATACGACATCATAGTGACATCACACATTATTATATCACTATATGACATCATAGTGACCTCACACATTATTATATCACTATATGACATCATAGTGACCTCACACATTATTATATCACTATATGACATCATAGTGACCTCACACATTATTATATCACTATATGACATCATAGTGACCTCACACATCATTATATCACTATACGACATCATAGTGACCTCACACATTATTATATCACTATAAGACATCATAGTGACCTCACACATTATAATATCACTATACGACATCATAGTGACCTCACACATCATTATATCACTATACGACATCATAGTGACTTCACACATCATTATATCACTATATGACATCATAGTGACCTCACACATTATTATATCACTATATGACATCATAGTGACCTCACACATTATTATATCACCATATGACATCATAGTGACCTCACACATTATTATATCACTATATGACATCATAGTGACCTCACACATTATAATATCACTATACGACATCATAGTGACCTCACACATTATTATATCACTATACGACATCATAGTGACCTCACACATTATTATATCACTATATGACATCATAGTGACCTCACACATTATTATATCACTATATGACATCATAGTGACCTCACACATTATTATATCACTATATGACATCATAGTGACCTCACACATTATTATATCACTATACGACATCATAGTGACCTCACACATTATTATATCACCATATGACATCATAGTGACCTCACAAATTATTATATCACTATATGACACCATAGTGACCTCACACATTATTATATCACTATACGACATCATAGTGACCTCACACATTATTATATCACTATACGACATCATAGTGACCTCACACATTATTATATCACTATACGACATCATAGTGACCTCACACATTATTATATCACTATATGACATCATAGTGACCTCACACATTATTATATCACTATACGACATCATAGTGACCTCACACATTATTATACCAATATACGACATCATAGTGACCTCACACATTATTATATCACTATACGACATCATAGTGACATCACACATTATTATATCACTATATGACATCATAGTGACCTCACACATTATTATATCACTATATGACATCATAGTGACCTCACACATTATTATATCACTATACGACATCATAGTGACCTCACACATTATTATATCACCATATGACATCATAGTGACCTCACACATTATTATATCACCATATGACATCATAGTGACCTCACACATTATTATACCAATATATGACATCATAGTGACTTCACACATTATTATATCACTATATCACATCATAGTGACCTCACACATTATTATATCACTATATGACATCATAGTGTCCTCACACATTATTATATCACTATACGACATCATAGTGACCTCACACATTATTATATCACCATATGACATCATAGTGACCTCACACATTATTATATCACTATATGACATCATAGTGACCTCACACATTATTATATCACTATATGACATCATAGTGACCTCACACATTATTATATCACTATACGACATCATAGTGACCTCACAAATTATTATATCACTATATGACACCATAGTGACCTCACACATTATTATATCACTATGTGACATCATAGTGACCTCACACATTATTATATCACTATAAGACATCATAGTGACCTCACACATTATTATATCACTATACGACATCATAGTGACCTCACACATTATTATATCACTATACGACATCATAGTGACCTCACACATTATTATATCACTATACGACATCATAGTGACCTCACACATTATTATATCACTATACGACATCATAGTGACCTCACACATTATTATATCACTATACGACATCATAGTGACCTCACACATTATTATATCACTATATGACATCATAGTGACCTCACACATTATTATATCACTATACGACATCATAGTGACCTCACACATTATTATACCAATATACGACATCATAGTGACCTCACACATTATTATATCACTATACGACATCATAGTGACCTCACACATTATTATACCAATATATCACATCATAGTGACCTCACACATTATTATATCACTATACAACATCATAGTGACATCACACATTATTATATCACCATATGACATCATAGTGACCTCACAAATTATTATATCACTATACGACATCATAGTGACCTCACACATCATTATATCTCTATATGACATCATAGTGACCTCACAAATTATTATACCAATATACGACATCATAGTGACCTCACACATTATTATATCACTATACGACATCATAGTGACCTCACACATTATTATATCACTATATGACATCATAGTGACCTCACACATTAATATATCACTATATGACATCATAGTGACCTCACACATCATTATATCACTGTACGACATCATAGTGACCTCACACATTATTATATCACTGTACGACATCATAGTGACCTCACACATTATTATATCACTATACGACATCATAGTGACCTCACACATTATTATACCAATATATCACATCATAGTGACCTCACACATTATTATATCACTATACAACATCATAGTGACATCACACATTATTATATCACCATATGACATCATAGTGACCTCACAAATTATTATATCACTATACGACATCATAGTGACCTCACACATCATTATATCTCTATATGACATCATAGTGACCTCACACATTATTATATCACTATATGACATCATAGTGACCTCACACATTATTATATCACTATACGACATCATAGTGACCTCACACATTATTATACCACTATATGACATCATAGTGATCTCACACATTATTATATCACTATACGACATCATAGTGACCTCACAAATTATTATATCACTATATAACATCATAGTGACCTCACACATTATTATACCAATATATGACATCATAGTGACCTCACACATTATTATATCTCTATATGACATCATAGTGATCTCACACATTATTATATCACTATACGACATCATAGTGACATCACATATTATTATATCTCTATACGACATCATAGTGACCTCACACATTATTATATCACTATATGACATCATAGTGACCTCACACATTATTATATCACTATATGACATCATAGTGACCTCACACATTATTATATCACTATATGACATCATAGTGACCTCACACATTATAATATCACTATACAACATCATAGTGACCTCACACATTATTATATCACTATATGACATCATAGTGACCTCACACATTATTATATCACTATATGACATCATAGTGACCTCACACATTATTATATCACCATACGACATCATAGTGACCTCACACATTATTATATCACTATATGACATCATAGTGACCTCACACATTATTATATCACTATATGACATCATAGTGACCTCACACATTATTATATCTCTATATAACATCATAGTGACCTCACATATCATTATATTACTATACAACATCATAGTGACCTCACACATTATTATATCACTATATGACATCATAGTGACCTCACACATTATTATATCACTGTACGACATCATAGTGACCTCACACATTATTATATCACTATACGACATCATAGTGACCTCACACATTATTATATCACTATACAACATCATAGTGACCTCACACATCATTATATCACTATATGAC
This sequence comes from Ranitomeya imitator, assembly GCF_032444005.1. Taxonomy (NCBI): domain Eukaryota; kingdom Metazoa; phylum Chordata; class Amphibia; order Anura; family Dendrobatidae; genus Ranitomeya; species Ranitomeya imitator. The sequence continues at coordinate 4,890,642 of NC_091282.1, read as the reverse complement.
ATCATAGTGACCTCACACATTATTATATCACTATATGACATCATAGTGACCTCACAAATTATTATATCACTATATGACATCATAGTGACCTCACACATTATTATATCACTATATGACATCATAGTGACCTCACACATTATTATATCACTGTACGACATCATAGTGACCTCACACATTATTATATCACTATACGACATCATAGTGACCTCACACATTATTATATCACTATACAACATCATAGTGACCTCACATATTATTATATCACTATATGACATCATAGTGACCTCACATATTATTATATTACTATACAACATCATAGTGACCTCACACATTATTATATCACTATATGACATCATAGTGACCTCACACATTATTATATCACTATACAACATCATAGTGACCTCACACATTATTATATCTCTATATGACATCATAGTGACCTCACACATCATTATATCACTATACAACATCATAGTGACCTCACACATTATTATATCACTATACAACATCATAGTGACCTCACACATTATTATATCTCTATATGACATCATAGTGACCTCACACATCATTATATTACTATACAACATCATAGTGACCTCACACATCATTATATCAGTATACGACATCATAGTGACCTCACACATTATTATATCAGTATATCACATCATAGTGACCTCACACATTATTATATCACTATATGACATCATAGTGACCTCACACATTATTATATCACTATACGACATCATAGTGACCTCACACATCATTATATCACTATATGACATCATAGTGATCTCACACATTATTATATCACTATATGACATCATAGTGACCTCACACATCATTATATCACTATACGACATCATAGTGACCTCACACATTATTATATCTCTATATGACATCATAGTGACCTCACACATTATTATATCACTATACAACATCATAGTGACCTCACACATTATTATATCACTATATGACATCATAGTGACCTCACACATTATTATATTACTATACAACATCATAGTGACCTCACACATTATTATATCACTATATGACATCATAGTGACCTCACACATTATTATATCACTATACAACATCATAGTGACCTCACACATCATTATATTACTATACGACATCATAGTGACCTCACACATCATTATATCACTATACGACATCATAGTGACCTCACACATTATTATATTACTATATGACATCATAGTGACCTCACACATTATTATATCACTATATGACATCATAGTGACCTCACACATCATTATATCACTATATGACATCATAGTGACCTCACATATTATTATATCTCTATATGACATCATAGTGACCTCACACATCATTATATCACTATATGACATCATAGTGACCTCACACATTATTATATCACTATATGACATCATAGTGACCTCACACATCATTATATCACTATACGACATCATAGTGACCTCACACATTATTATATCTCTATATGACATCATAGTGACCTCACACATCATTATATCTCTATATGACATCATAGTGACCTCACACATCATTATATTACTATACAACATCATAGTGACCTCACACATTATTATATCACTATATGACATCATAGTGACCTCACACATTATTATATCTCAATAAGACATCATAGTGACCTCACACATTATTATATCTCTATATGACATCATAGTGACCTCACACATTATTATATCTCTATAAGACATCATAGTGACCTCACACATTATTATATCACTATATGACATCATAGTGACCTCACACATGATTATATCTCTATATGACATCATAGTGACCTCACACATTATTATATCACTATATGACATCATAGTGACATCACACATTATTATATCACTATACGACATCATAGTGACCTCACACATTATTATATCACTATACAACATCATAGTGACATCACACATTATTATATCTCTATATGACATCATAGTGACCTCACACATTATTATATCACTATATGACATCATAGTGACATCACACATTATTATATCACTATACGACATCATAGTGACCTCACACATCATTATATCACTAAATGACATCATAGTGACCTCACACATTATTATATCACTAAATGACATCATAGTGACCTCACACATTATTATATCACTATATGACATCATAGTGACCTCACACATTATTATATCACTATACGACATCATAGTGACCTCACACATTATTATATCACTATACAACATCATAGTGACCTCACATATTATTATATCACTATACGACATCATAGTGACCTCACACATTATTATATCACTATATGACATCATAGTGACCTCACATATTATTATATCACTATACGACATCATAGTGACCTCACACATTATTATATCACTATACGACATCATAGTGACCTCACACATTATTATATCACTATACGACATCATAGTGACCTCAAACATTATTATATCACTATATGACATCATAGTGACCTCACATTATTATATCACTATACGACATCATAGTGACCTCACACATTATTATATCACTATATGACATCATAGTGACCTCACATATTATTATATTACATCATAGTGACCTCACATATTATTATATTACTATATGACATCATAGTGACCTCACATATTATTATATCACTATACGACATCATAGTGACCTCACACATTATTATATCTCTATATGACATCATAGTGACCTCACACATTATTATATCACTATACAACATCATAGTGACCTTACATATTATTATATCACTATATGACATCATAGTGACCTCACACATTATTATATCACTATATGACATCATAGTGACCTCACACATTATTATATCACTATACAACATCATAGTGACCTCACACATTATTATATCACTATATGACATCATAGTGACCTCACACATTATTATATCACTATACAACATCATAGTGACCTCACACATTATTATATCACTATATGACATCATAGTGACCTCACACATTATTATATCACTATATGACATCATAGTGACCTCACACATTATTATATCACTATATGACATCATAGTGACCTCACACATCATTATATCACTATATGACATCATAGTGACCTCACACATTATTGTATCTCTATATGACATCATAGTGACCTCACACATCATTATATCACTATATGACATCATAGTGACCTCACACATTATTATATCACTATATGACATCATAGTGACCTCACACATTATTATATCACTATATGACATCATAGTGACCTCACACATTATTATATCACTATATGACATCATAGTGACCTCACACATTATTATATCACTATATGACATCATAGTGACCTCACACATTATTATATCACTATATGACATCATAGTGACCTCACACATCATTATATCACTATATGACATCATAGTGACCTCACACATTATTGTATCTCTATATGACATCATAGTGACCTCACACATCATTATATCACTATATGACATCATAGTGACCTCACACATTATTATATCACTATATGACATCATAGTGACCTCACACATTATTATATCACTATATGACATCATAGTGACCTCACACATTATTATATCACTATACGACATCATAGTGACCTCGCACATTATTATATCACTATATGACATCATAGTGACCTCACACATTATTATATCACTATATAACATCATAGTGACCTCACACATTATTATATCACTATATAACATCATAGTGACCTCACACATTATTATATCACTATACGACATCATAGTGACCTCACACATTATTATATCACTATATGACATCATAGTGACCTCGCACATTATTATATCACTATACGACATCATAGTGACCTCATACATTATTATATCACTATATGACATCATATTGACCTCACACATTATTATATCACTATATGACATCATAGTGACCTCACACATTATTATATCACTATACGAGATCATAGTGACCTCACACATTATTATATCACTATATAACATCATAGTGACCTCACACATTATTATATCACTATATGACATCATAGTGACCTCACACATTATTGTATCTCTATATGACATCATAGTGACCTCACACATTATTATATCACTATATAACATCATAGTGACCTCACACATTATTATATCACTATATGACATCATACTGACCTCACACATTATTATATCACTATATGACATCATAGTGACCTCACACATTATTATATCACTATATGACATCATAGTGACCTCACACATTATTATATCACTATATGACATCATAGTGACCTCACACATTATTATATCACTATATGACATCATAGTGACCTCACACATCATTATATCACTATATGACATCATAGTGACATCACACATTATTATATCACTATAGGACATCAAAGTGACCTCACACATCACTATATCACTATATGACATCATAGTGACCTCACACATTATTATATCACTATATGACATCATAGTGACCTCACACATCATTATATCACTATATGACATCATAGTGACCTCACACATTATTATATCACTATAGGACATCAAAGTGACCTCACACATCACTATATCACTATATGACATCATAGTGACCTCACACATTATTATATCACTATACGACATCATAGTGACCTCACACATTATTATATCACTATATGACATCATAGTGACCTCACACATTATTGTATCTCTATATGACATCATAGTGACCTCACACATTATTATATCACTATATAACATCATAGTGACCTCAAACATTATTGTATCACTATACGACATCATAGTGACCTCACACATTATTATATCACTATATGACATCATAGTGACCTCACACATTATTATATCACTATATGACATCATAGTGACCTCACACATTATTATATCACTATATGACATCATAGTGACCTCACACATTATTATATCACTATATGACATCATAGTGACCTCACACATTATTATATCACTATATGACATCATAGTGACCTCACACATTATTATATCACTATATGACATCATAGTGACCTCACACATTATTATATCACTATATGACATCATAGTGACCTCACACATTATTATATCACTATATGACATCATAGTGACCTCACACATTATTATATCACTATATGACATCATAGTGACCTCACATATTATTATATCACTATACGACATCATAGTGACCTCACACATTATTATATCACTATACGACATCATAGTGACCTCACACATTATTATATCACTATACGACATCATAGTGACCTCACACATTATTATATCACTATACGACATCATAGTGACCTCACACATTATTATATCACTATACGACATCATAGTGACCTCACACATTATTATATCACTATACGACATCATAGTGACCTCACACATTATTATATCACTATATGACATCATAGTGACCTCACACATTATTATATCACTATACGACATCATAGTGACCTCACACATTATTATATCACTATATGACATCATAGTGACCTCACACATTATTATATCACTATATGACATCATAGTGACCTCACACATTATTATATCACCATACGACATCATAGTGACCTCACACATTATTATATCACTATATGACATCATAGTGACCTCACACATTATTATATCACTATATGACATCATAGTGACCTCACACATTATTATATCACTATATGACATCATAGTGACCTCACACATTATAATATCACTATACGGTCTCATAGTGACCTCACACATTATTACATCACTATATGACATCATAGTGACCTCACACATTATTATATCACTATATGACATCATAGTGACCTCACACATTATTATATCACCATACGACATCATAGTGACCTCACACATTATTATATCACCATACGACATCATAGTGACCTCACACATTATTATATCACTATATAACATCATAGTGACCTCACACATTATTATATCACTATACGACATCATAGTGACCTCACACATTATTATATCACTATATGACATCATAGTGACCTCACACATTATTGTATCTCTATATGACATCATAGTGACCTCACACATTATTATATCACTATATAACATCATAGTGACCTCACACATTATTATATCACTATATGACATCATAGTGACCTCACACATTATTATATCACTATATGACATCATAGTGACCTCACACATTATTATATCACTATATGACATCATAGTGACCTCACACATTATTATATCACTATATGACATCATAGTGACCTCACACATTATTATATCACTATATGACATCATAGTGACCTCACACATCATTATATCACTATATGACATCATAGTGACCTCACACATTATTATATCACTATAGGACATCAAAGTGACCTCACACATCACTATATCACTATATGACATCATAGTGACCTCACACATTATTATATCACTATATGACATCATAGTGACCTCACACATCATTATATCACTATATGACATCATAGTGACCTCACACATTATTATATCACTATACGACATCATAGTGACCTCACACATTATTATATCACTATATGACATCATAGTGACCTCACACATTATTGTATCTCTATATGACATCATAGTGACCTCACACATTATTATATCACTATATAACATCATAGTGACCTCAAACATTATTGTATCTCTATATGACATCATAGTGACCTCACACATTATTATATCACTATATAACATCATAGTGACCTCAAACATTATTGTATCTCTATATGACATCATAGTGACCTCACACATTATTATATCACTATATGACATCATAGTGACCTCACACATTATTATATCACTATATGACATCATAGTGACCTCACACATTATTATATCACTATATGACATCATAGTGACCTCACACATTATTATATCACTATATGACATCATAGTGACCTCACACATTATTATATCACTATATGACATCATAGTGACCTCACACATTATTATATCACTATATGACATCATAGTGACCTCACACATTATTATATCACTATACGACATCATAGTGACCTCACACATTATTATATCACTATACGACATCATAGTGACCTCACACATTATTATATCACTATATGACATCATAGTGACCTCACACATTATTATATCACTATATGACATCATAGTGACCTCACACATTATTATATCACTATATGACATCATAGTGACCTCACACATTATTATATCACCATACGACATCATAGTGACCTCACACATTATTATATCACCATACGACATCATAGTGACCTCACACATTATTATATCACTATATGACATCATAGTGACCTCACACATTATTATATCACTATATGACATCATAGTGACCTCACACATTATAATATCACTATACGACATCATAGTGACCTCACACATTATTATATCACTATATGACATCATAGTGACCTCACACATTATTATATCACTATATGACATCATAGTGACCTCACACATTATTATATCACCATACGACATCATAGTGACCTCACACATTATTATATCACTATATAACATCATAGTGACCTCACACATTATTATATCACTATATGACATCATAGTGACCTCACACATTATTATATCTCTATGTGACATCATAGTGACGTCACACATCATTATATTACTATACAACATCATAGTGACCTCACACATCATTATATCACTATATGACATCATAGTGACCTCACATATCATTATATTACTATACAACATCATAGTGACCTCACACATTATTATATCACTATATGACATCATAGTGACCTCACACATTATTATATCACTGTACGACATCATAGTGACCTCACATATTATTATATCACTATATGACATCATAGTGACCTCACATATTATTATATTACTATACAACATCATAGTGACCTCACACATTATTATATCACTACATGACATCATAGTGACCTCACACATTATTATATCACTATACAACATCATTGTGACCTCACACATTATTATATCTCTATACAACATCATAGTGACCTCACACATCATTATATTACTATATGACATCATAGTGACCTCACACATTATTATATCACTATATGACAGCATAGTGACCTCACACATTATTATATCACTATATGACATCATAGTGACCTCACACATCATTATATCACTATATCACATCATAGTGACCTCACACATTATTATATCACTATATGACATCATAGTGACCTCACACATTATTATATCGCTATACGACATCATAGTGACCTCACACATCATTATATCACTATATGACATCATAGTGACCTCACACATTATTATATCACTATACGACATCATAGTGATCTCACACATTATTATATCACTATATGACATCATAGTGACCTCACACATCATTATATCACTATATCACATCATAGTGACCTCACACATTATTATATCACTATATGACATCATAGTGACCTCACACATTATTATATCACTATACGACATCATAGTGATCTCACACATTATTATATCACTATATGACATCATAGTGACCTCACACATCATTATATCACTATACGACATCATAGTGACCTCACACATTATTATATCTCTATATGACATCATAGTGACCTCACACATTATTATATCTCTATATGACATCATAGTGACCTCACACATTATTATATCACTATACGACATCATAGTGACCTCATACATTATTATATCACTATATGACATCATAGTGACCTCACACATTATTATATCACTATATGACATCATAGTGACCTCACACATTATTATATCACTATATGACATCATAGTGACCTCACACATTATTATATTACTATACGACATCATAGTGACCTCACACATTATTATATCACTATACAACATCATAGTGACCTCACAAATCATTATATCACTATACGACATCATAGTGACCTCACACATTATTATATCAGTATATCACATCATAGTGACCTCACACATTATTATATCTCTATATGACATCATAGTGACCTCACACATCATTATATCACTATATGACTTCATAGTGACCTCACACATTATTATATCACTATATGACATCATAGTGACCTCACACATTATTATATCACTATATGACATCATAGTGACCTCACACATTATTATATCTCTATATGACATCATAGTGACCTCACACATCATTATATCTCTATATGACATCATAGTGACCTCACACATCATTATATTACTATACAACATCATAGTGACCTCACACATCATTATATCTCAATAAGACATCATAGTGACCTCACACATTATTATATCACTATATGACATCATAGTGACCTCACACATTATAATATCACTATACGACATCATAGTGACCTCACACATTATTATATCACTATATGACATCATAGTGACCTCACACATTATTATATCACTATATGACATCATAGTGACCTCACACATTATTATATCACCATACGACATCATAGTGACCTCACACATTATTATATCACTATATGACATCATAGTGACCTCACACATTATTATATCACTATATGACATCATAGTGACCTCACACATTATTATATCTCTATGTGACATCATAGTGACGTCACACATCATTATATTACTATACAACATCATAGTGACCTCACACATCATTATATCACTATATGACATCATAGTGACCTCACATATCATTATATTACTATACAACATCATAGTGACCTCACACATTATTATATCACTATATGACATCATAGTGACCTCACACATTATTATATCACTGTACGACATCATAGTGACCTCACATATTATTATATCACTATATGACATCATAGTGACCTCACATATTATTATATTACTATACAACATCATAGTGACCTCACACATTATTATATCACTACATGACATCATAGTGACCTCACACATTATTATATCACTATACAACATCATTGTGACCTCACACATTATTATATCTCTATACAACATCATAGTGACCTCACACATCATTATATTACTATATGACATCATAGTGACCTCACACATTATTATATCACTATATGACATCATAGTGACCTCACACATTATTATATCACTATATGACATCATAGTGACCTCACACATCATTATATCACTATATCACATCATAGTGACCTCACACATTATTATATCACTATATGACATCATAGTGACCTCACACATTATTATATCACTATACGACATCATAGTGACCTCACACATCATTATATCACTATATGACATCATAGTGACCTCACACATTATTATATCACTATACGACATCATAGTGATCTCACACATTATTATATCACTATATGACATCATAGTGACCTCACACATCATTATATCACTATATCACATCATAGTGACCTCACACATTATTATATCACTATATGACATCATAGTGACCTCACACATTATTATATCACTATACGACATCATAGTGATCTCACACATTATTATATCACTATATGACATCATAGTGACCTCACACATCATTATATCACTATACGACATCATAGTGACCTCACACATTATTATATCTCTATATGACATCATAGTGACCTCACACATTATTATATCACTATATGACATCATAGTGACCTCACACATTATTATATTACTATACGACATCATAGTGACCTCACACATTATTATATCACTATACAACATCATAGTGACCTCACACATCATTATATCACTATACGACATCATAGTGACCTCACACATTATTATATCAGTATATCACATCATAGTGACCTCACACATTATTATATCACTATATGACATCATAGTGACCTCACACATTATTATATCACTATATGACATCATAGTGACCTCACACATTATTATATCACTATATGACATCATAGTGACCTCACACATCATTATATCTCTATATGACATCATAGTGACCTCACACATCATTATATTACTATACAACATCATAGTGACCTCACACATCATTATATCTCAATAAGACATCATAGTGACCTCACACATTATTATATCTCTATATGACATCATAGTGACCTCACACATTATTATATCTCTATATGACATCATAGTGACCTCACACATTATTATATCTCTATATGACATCATAGTGACCTCACACATTATTATATCACTATATGACATCATAGTGACATCACACATTATTATATCACTATACGACATCATAGTGACCTCACACATTATTATATCACTATACAACATCATAGTGACATCACACATTATTATATCTCTATATGACATCATAGTGACCTCACACATTATTATATCACTATATGACATCATAGTGACATCACACATTATTATATCACTATACGACATCATAGTGACCTCACACATCATTATATCACTAAATGACATCATAGTGACCTCACACATTATTATATCACTAAATGACATCATAGTGACCTCACACATTATTATATCACTATATGACATCATAGTGACCTCACACATTATTATATCACTATACGACATCATAGTGACCTCACACATCATTATATCACTATATGACATCATAGTGACCTCACACATTATTATATCACTATACGACATCATAGTGACCTCACACATTATTATATCACTATACAACATCATAGTGACCTCACATATTATTATATCAATATACGACATCATAGTGACCTCACATATTATTATATCACTATACGACATCATAGTGACCTCACACATTATTATATCACTATATGACATCATAGTGACCTCAAATATTATTATATCACTATATGACATCATAGTGACCTCACATATTATTATATCACTATACAACATCATAGTGACCTTACATATTATTATATCACTATATGACATCATAGTGACCTCACATTATTATATCACTATACGACATCATAGTGACCTCACACATTATTATATCACTATATGACATCATAGTGACCTCATATATTATTATATTACATCATAGTGACCTCACATATTATTATATTACTATATGACATCATAGTGACCTCACATATTATTATATCACTATACGACATCATAGTGACCTCACACATTATTATATCACTATATGACATCATAGTGACCTCACATATTATTATATTACTATATGACATCATAGTGACCTCACATATTATTATATCACTATACGACATCATAGTGACCTCACACATTATTATATCACTATACGACATCATAGTGACCTCACACATTATTATATCACTATATGACATCATAGTGACCTCACATATTATTATATTACTATATGACATCATAGTGACCTCACATATTATTATATCACTATACGACATCATAGTGACCTCACACATTATTATATCACTATATGACATCATAGTGACCTCACATATTATTATATTACTATATGACATCATAGTGACCTCACATATTATTATATCACTATACGACATCATAGTGACCTCACACATTATTATATCACTATATGACATCATAGTGACCTCACATATTATTATATTACTATATGACATCATAGTGACCTTACATATTATTATATCACTATACGACATCATAGTGACCTCACACATTATTATATCACTATACAACATCATAGTGACCTTACATATTATTATATTACTATATGACATCATAGTGACCTCACATATTATTATATCACTATATGACATCATAGTGACCTCACATATTATTATATCACTATACGACATCATAGTGACCTCACACATTATTGTATCTCTATATGACATCATAGTGACCTCACACATTATTATATCACTATATGACATCATAGTGACCTCACATATTATTATATCACTATACGACATCATAGTGACCTCACACATTATTATATCACTATACAACATCATAGTGACCTTACATATTATTATATCACTATATGACATCATAGTGACCTCACACATTATTATATCACTATATGACATCATAGTGACCTCACACATTATTATATCACTATATGACATCATAGTGACCTCACACATTATTATATCACTATACAACATCATAGTGACCTCACACATCACTATATCACTATATGACATCATAGTGACCTCACACATTATTATATCACTATATGACATCATAGTGACCTCACACATTATTATATCACTATATGACATCATAGTGACCTCACACATTATTATATCACTATATGACATCATAGTGACCTCACACATCATTATATCACTATATGACATCATAGTGACCTCACACATTATTGTATCTCTATATGACATCATAGTGACCTCACACATTATTATATCACTATATGACATCATAGTGACCTCACACATCATTATATCACTATATGACATCATAGTGACCTCACACATTATTATATCACTATAGGACATCAAAGTGACCTCACACATCACTATATCACTATATGACATCATAGTGACCTCACACATTATTATATCACTATATGACATCATAGTGACCTCACACATTATTATATCACTATATGACATCATAATGACCTCACACATTATTATATCACTATACGACATCATAGTGACCTCGCACATTATTATATCACTATATGACATCATAGTGACCTCACACATTATTATATCACTATATGACATCATAGTGACCTCACACATTATTATATCACTATATGACATCATAGTGACCTCACACATTATTATATCACTATATGACATCATAGTGACCTCACACATTATTATATCACTATAGGACATCAAAGTGACCTCACACATCACTATATCTCTATATGACATCATAGTGACCTCACACATTATTATATCACTATATGACATCATAGTGACCTCACACATCATTATATTACTATACGACATCATAGTGACCTCACACATTATTATATCACTATATGACATCATAGTGACCTCACACATTATTATATCACTATATGACATCATAGTGACCTCACACATTATTATATCACTATACGACATCATAGTGACCTCACACATCATTATATCACTATATGACATCATAGTGACCTCACACATTATTATATCTCTATATGACATCATAGTGACCTCACACATCATTATATTACTATACGACATCATAGTGACCTCACACATTATTATATCACTATATGACATCATAGTGACCTCACACATTATTATATCACTATATGACATCATAGTGACCTCACACATTATTATATCACTATATGACATCATAGTGACCTCACACATCATTATATCACTATATGACATCATAGTGACCTCACACATTATTATATCACTATACGACATCATAGTGACCTCACACATTATTATATCACTATATGACATCATAGTGACCTCACACATCATTATATCACTATATGACATCATAGTGACCTCACACATTATTATATCAGCATACGACATCATAGTGACCTCACACATTATTATATCACTATATGACATCATAGTGACCTCACACATTATTATATCACTATATGACATCATAGTGACCTCACACATTATTATATCACTATATGACATCATAGTGACCTCACACATTATAATATCACTATATGACATCATAGTGACCTCACACATTATTATATCACTATATGACATCATAGTGACCTCACACATTATAATATCACTATACGACATCATAGTGACCTCACACATTATTATATCACTATATGACATCATAGTGACCTCACACATTATTATATCACCATATGACATCATAGTGACCTCACACATTATTATATCACTATATGACATCATAGTGACCTCACACATTATTATATCACTATATGACATCATAGTGACCTCACACATTATTATATCTCTATGTGACATCATAGTGACCTCACACATCATTATATTACTATACAACATCATAGTGACCTCACACATTATTATATCACTATATGACATCATAGTGACCTCACACATTATTATATCACCATATGACATCATAGTGACCTCACACATTATTATATCACTATATGACATCATAGTGACCTCACACATCATTATATCACTATATGACATCATAGTGACCTCACATATTATTATATCTCTATGTGACATCATAGTGACCTCACACATCATTATATTACTATACAACATTATAGTGACCTCACACATTATTATATCACTATATGACATCATAGTGACCTCACACATTATTATATCACTATATGACATCATAGTGACCTCACACATTATTATATCACTATATGACATCATAGTAACCTCACACATTATTATATCACTGTACGACATCATAGTGACCTCACACATTATTATATCACTATACGACATCATAGTGACCTCACACATTATTATATCACTATACAACATCATAGTGACCTCACATATTATTATATCACTATATGACATCATAGTGACCTCACATATTATTATATTACTATACAACATCATAGTGACCTCACACATTATTATATCACTATACGACATCATAGTGACCTCACACATTATTATATCACTATACAACATCATAGTGACCTTACATATTATTATATCACTATATGACATCATAGTGACCTCACACATCATTATATTACTATACAACATCATAGTGACCTCACACATCATTATATTACTATACGACATCATAGTGACCTCGCACATTCTTATATCAGTATATCACATCATATTGACCTCACACATTATTATATCACTATATGACATCATAGTAACCTCACACATTATTATATCACTGTACGACATCATAGTGACCTCACACATTATTATATCACTATACAACATCATAGTGACCTCACATATTATTATATCACTATACGACATCATAGTGACCTCACATATTATTATATCACTATACGACATCATAGTGACCTCACACATTATTATATCACTATATGACATCATAGTGACCTCAAACATTATTATATCACTATATGACATCATAGTGACCTCACATATTATTATATCACTATACAACATCATAGTGACCTTACATATTATTATATCACTATATGACATCATAGTGACCTCACATTATTATATCACTATACGACATCATAGTGACCTCACACATTATTATATCACTATATGACATCATAGTGACCTCACATATTATTATATTACATCATAGTGACCTCACATATTATTATATTACTATATGACATCATAGTGACCTCACATATTATTATATCACTATACGACATCATAGTGACCTCACACATTATTATATCACTATATGACATCATAGTGACCTCACATATTATTATATTACTATATGACATCATAGTGACCTCACATATTATTATATCACTATACGACATCATAGTGACCTCACACATTATTATATCACTATACGACATCATAGTGACCTCACACATTATTATATCACTATATGACATCATAGTGACCTCACATATTATTATATTACTATATGACATCATAGTGACCTCACATATTATTATATCACTATACGACATCATAGTGACCTCACACATTATTATATCACTATATGACATCATAGTGACCTCACATATTATTATATTACTATATGACATCATAGTGACCTTACATATTATTATATCACTATATGACATCATAGTGACCTTACATATTATTATATCACTATACGACATCATAGTGACCTCACACATTATTATATCACTATACAACATCATAGTGACCTTACATATTATTATATTACTATATGACATCATAGTGACCTCACATATTATTATATCACTATATGACATCATAGTGACCTCACATATTATTATATCACTATACGACATCATAGTGACCTCACACATTATTGTATCTCTATATGACATCATAGTGACCTCACACATTATTATATCACTATATGACATCATAGTGACCTCACATATTATTATATCACTATACGACATCATAGTGACCTCACACATTATTATATCACTATACAACATCATAGTGACCTTACATATTATTATATCACTATATGACATCATAGTGACCTCACACATTATTATATCACTATATGACATCATAGTGACCTCACACATTATTATATCACTATATGACATCATAGTGACCTCACACATTATTATATCACTATATGACATCATAGTGACCTCACACATTATTATATCACTATACAACATCATAGTGACCTCACACATCACTATATCACTATATGACATCATAGTGACCTCACACATTATTATATCACTATATGACATCATAGTGACCTCACACATTATTATATCACTATATGACATCATAGTGACCTCACACATTATTATATCACTATATGACATCATAGTGACCTCACACATCATTATATCACTATATGACATCATAGTGACCTCACACATTATTGTATCTCTATATGACATCATAGTGACCTCACACATTATTATATCACTATATGACATCATAGTGACCTCACACATCATTATATCACTATATGACATCATAGTGACCTCACACATTATTATATCACTATAGGACATCAAAGTGACCTCACACATCACTATATCACTATATGACATCATAGTGACCTCACACATTATTATATCACTATATGACATCATAGTGACCTCACACATTATTATATCACTATATGACATCATAATGACCTCACACATTATTATATCACTATACGACATCATAGTGACCTCACACATTATTATATCACTATACGACATCATAGTGACCTCGCACATTATTATATCACTATATGACATCATAGTGACCTCACACATTATTATATCACTATATGACATCATAGTGACCTCACACATTATTATATCACTATATGACATCATAGTGACCTCACACATTATTATATCACTATATGACATCATAGTGACCTCACACATTATTATATCACTATAGGACATCAAAGTGACCTCACACATCACTATATCTCTATATGACATCATAGTGACCTCACACATTATTATATCACTATATGACATCATAGTGACCTCACACATCATTATATTACTATACGACATCATAGTGACCTCACACATTATTATATCACTATATGACATCATAGTGACCTCACACATTATTATATCACTATATGACATCATAGTGACCTCACACATTATTATATCACTATACGACATCATAGTGACCTCACACATCATTATATCACTATATGACATCATAGTGACCTCACACATTATTATATCTCTATATGACATCATAGTGACCTCACACATCATTATATTACTATACGACATCATAGTGACCTCACACATTATTATATCACTATATGACATCATAGTGACCTCACACATTATTATATCACTATATGACATCATAGTGACCTCACACATTATTATATCACTATATGACATCATAGTGACCTCACACATCATTATATCACTATATGACATCATAGTGACCTCACACATTATTATATCACTATACGACATCATAGTGACCTCACACATTATTATATCACTATATGACATCATAGTGACCTCACACATCATTATATCACTATATGACATCATAGTGACCTCACACATTATTATATCAGCATACGACATCATAGTGACCTCACACATTATTATATCACTATATGACATCATAGTGACCTCACACATTATTATATCACTATATGACATCATAGTGACCTCACACATTATTATATCACTATATGACATCATAGTGACCTCACACATTATAATATCACTATATGACATCATAGTGACCTCACACATTATTATATCACTATATGACATCATAGTGACCTCACACATTATAATATCACTATACGACATCATAGTGACCTCACACATTATTATATCACTATATGACATCATAGTGACCTCACACATTATTATATCACCATATGACATCATAGTGACCTCACACATTATTATATCACTATATGACATCATAGTGACCTCACACATTATTATATCACTATATGACATCATAGTGACCTCACACATTATTATATCTCTATGTGACATCATAGTGACCTCACACATCATTATATTACTATACAACATCATAGTGACCTCACACATTATTATATCACTATATGACATCATAGTGACCTCACACATTATTATATCACCATATGACATCATAGTGACCTCACACATTATTATATCACTATATGACATCATAGTGACCTCACACATCATTATATCACTATATGACATCATAGTGACCTCACATATTATTATATCTCTATGTGACATCATAGTGACCTCACACATCATTATATTACTATACAACATTATAGTGACCTCACACATTATTATATCACTATATGACATCATAGTGACCTCACACATTATTATATCACTATATGACATCATAGTGACCTCACACATTATTATATCACTATATGACATCATAGTAACCTCACACATTATTATATCACTGTACGACATCATAGTGACCTCACACATTATTATATCACTATACGACATCATAGTGACCTCACACATTATTATATCACTATACAACATCATAGTGACCTCACATATTATTATATCACTATATGACATCATAGTGACCTCACATATTATTATATTACTATACAACATCATAGTGACCTCACACATTATTATATCACTATACAACATCATAGTGACCTCACACATCATTATATCACTATACGACATCATAGTGACCTCACACATCATTATATTACTATACAACATCATAGTGACCTCACACATCATTATATTACTATACGACATCATAGTGACCTCACACATTCTTATATCAGTATATCACATCATATTGACCTCACACATTATTATATCACTATATGACATCATAGTAACCTCACACATTATTATATCACTGTACGACATCATAGTGACCTCACACATTATTATATCACTATACAACATCATAGTGACCTCACATATTATTATATCACTATATGACATCATAGTGACCTCACATATTATTATATTACTATACAACATCATAGTGACCTCACACATTATTATATCACTATATGACATCATAGTGACCTCACATATTATTATATCACTATACAACATCATAGTGACCTCACACATTATTATATCACTATACGACATCATAGTGACCTCACACATTATTATATCACTATATGACATCATAGTGACCTCACACATTATTATATCACTATACGACATCATAGTGACCTCACACATTATTATATCACTATACAACATCATAGTGACCTCACATATTATTATATCACTATATGACATCATAGTGACCTCACATATTATTATATTACTATACAACATCATAGTGACCTCACACATTATTATATCACTATATGACATCATAGTGACCTCACACATCATTATATCACTATATGACATCATAGTGACCTCACACATTATTATATCACTATATGACATCATAGTGACCTCACACATTATTATATCACTATATGACATCATAGTGACCTCACACATTATTATATCACTATATGACATCATAGTGACCTCACACATTATTATATCACTATACAACATCATAGTGACCTCACACATTATTATATCTCTATATGACATCATAGTGACCTCACACATCATTATATTACTATACAACATCATAGTGACCTCACACATTATTATATCACTATACGACATCATAGTGACCTCACACATCATTATATCACTATATGACATCATAGTGATCTCACACATTATTATATCACTATATGACATCATAGTGACCTCACACATTATTATATCTCTATATGACATCATAGCGACCTCACACATCATTATATCACTATATGACATCATAGTGACCTCACACATTATTATATCACTATAGGACATCAAAGTGACCTCACACATTATTATATCACTATATGACATCATAGTGACCTCACATATTATTATATTACTATACAACATCATAGTGACCTCACACATTATTATATCACTATATGACATCATAGTGATCTCACACATCATTATATTACTATACAACATCATAGTGACCTCACACATTATTATATCACTATATGACATCATAGTGACCTCACACATTATTATATCACTATATGACATCATAGTGACCTCACACATCATTATATTACTATACAACATCATAGTGACCTCACACATTATTATATCACTATATGACATCATAGTGACCTCACACATTATTATATCACTATATGACATCATAGTGACCTCACACATTATTATATCACTATACGACATCATAGTGACCTCACACATCATTATATCACTATATGACATCATAGTGACCTCACACATTATTATATCTCTATATGACATCATAGTGACCTCACACATCATTATATTACTATACAACATCATAGTGACCTCACACATTATTATATCACTATATGACATCATAGTGACCTCACACATTATTATATCACTATATGACATCATAGTGACCTCACACATTATTATATCACTATACGACATCATAGTGATCTCACACATCATTATATCACTATACGACATCATAGTGACCTCACACATTATTATATCTCTATATGACATCATAGTGACCTCACACATCATTATATTACTATACAACATCATAGTGACCTCACACATTATTATATCACTATATGACATCATAGTGACCTCACACATTATTATATTACTGTACAACATCATAGTGACCTCACACATTATTATATCACTATATGACATCATAGTGACCTCACACATTATTATATCACTATACGACATCATAGTGACCTCACACATTATTATATCACTATACAACATCATAGTGACCTCACACATCATTATATCACTATACGACATCATAGTGACCTCACACATTATTATATCAGTATATCACATCATAGTGACCTCACACATTATTATATTACTATATGACATCATAGTGACCTCACACATTATTATATCACTATATGACATCATAGTGACCTCACACATCATTATATCACTATACGACATCATAGTGACCTCACACATTATTATATCTCTATATGACATCATAGTGACCTCACACATCATTATATCACTATATGACATCATAGTGACCTCACACATTATTATATCACTATATGACATCATAGTGACCTCACATATCATTATATCACTATACGACATCATAGTGACCTCACACATTATTATATCTCTATATGACATCATAGTGACCTCACACATCATTATATCTCTATATGACATCATAGTGACCTCACACATCACTATATTACTATACAACATCATAGTGACCTCACACATTATTATATCACTAAATGACATCATAGTGACCTCACACATTATTATATCACTAAATGACATCATAGTGACCTCACACATTATTATATCTCAATAAGACATCATAGTGACCTCACACATTATTATATCTCTATATGACATCATAGTGACCTCACACATTATTATATCTCTATAAGACATCATAGTGACCTCACACATTATTATATCACTATATGACATCATAGTGACCTCACACATTATTATATCTCTATATGACATCATAGTGACCTCACACATTATTATATCACTATATGACATCATAGTGACATCACACATTATTATATCACTATACGACATCATAGTGACCTTACACATTATTATATCACTATACAACATCATAGTGACCTCACACATTATTATATCACTATATGACATCATAGTGACATCACACATTATTATATCACTATACGACATCATAGTGACCTCACACATCATTATATCACTAAATGACATCATAGTGACCTCACACATTATTATATCACTAAATGACATCATAGTGACCTCACACATTATTATATCACTATATGACATCATAGTGACCTCACACATTATTATATCACTATACGACATCATAGTGACCTCACACATTATTATATCACTATATGACATCATAGTGACATCACACATTATTATATCACTATATGACATCATAGTGACCTCACACATTATTATATCACTATACGACATCATAGTGACCTCACACATTATTATATCACTATACAACATCATAGTGACCTCACATATTATTATATCACTATACGACATCATAGTGACCTCACATATTATTATATCACTATACGACATCATAGTGACCTCACACATTATTATATCACTATACGACATCATAGTGACCTCAAACATTATTATATCACTATATGACATCATAGTGACCTCACATATTATTATATCACTATACAACATCATAGTGACCTTACATATTATTATATCACTATAGGACATCATAGTGACCTCACACATTATTATATCACTATATGACATCATAGTGACCTCACATTATTATATCACTTTACGACATCATAGTGACCTCACACATTATTATATCACTATATGACATCATAGTGACCTCACATATTATTATATTACATCATAGTGACCTCACATATTATTATATTACTATATGACATCATAGTGACCTCACATATTATTATATCACTATACGACATCATAGTGACCTCACACATTATTATATCACTATACGACATCATAGTGACCTCACACATTATTGTATCTCTATATGACATCATAGTGACCTCACACATTATTATATCACTATACGACATCATAGTGACCTCACACATTATTGTATCTCTATATGACATCATAGTGACCTCACATATTATTATATCACTATACGACATCTTAGTGACCTCACACATTATTATATCACTATACAACATCATAGTGACCTCATATATTATTATATCACTATATGACATCATAGTGACCTCACATATTATTATATCACTATACGACATCATAGTGACCTCACACATTATTATATCACTATACAACATCATAGTGACCTTACATATTATTATATCACTATATGACATCATAGTGACCTCACACATTATTATATCACTATACGACATTATAGTGACCTCACATATTATTATATCACTATATGACATCATAGTGACCTCACATATTATTATATCACTATACAACATCAAAGGGACCTTACATATTATTATATCACTATATGACATCATAGTGACCTCACACATTATTATATCACTATATGACATCATAGTGACCTCACATATTATTATATCACTATACGACATCATAGTGACCTCACACATTATTATATCACTATACAACATCATAGTGACCTTACACATTATTATATCACTATATGACATCATAGTGACCTCACACATTATTATATCACTATACGACATTATAGTGACCTCACATATTATTATATCACTATATGACATCATAGTGACCTCACATATTATTATATCACTATACAACATCAAAGGGACCTTACATATTATTATATCACTATATGACATCATAGTGACCTCACACATTATTATATCACTATATGACATCATAGTGACCTCACATATTATTATATCACTATACGACATCATAGTGACCTCACACATTATTATATCACTATACAACATCATAGTGACCTTACATATTATTATATCACTATATGACATCATAGTGACCTCACACATTATTATATCACTATACGACATTATAGTGACCTCACATATTATTATATCACTATATGACATCATAGTGACCTCACATATTATTATATCACTATACAACATCAAAGGGACTTTACATATTATTATATCACTATACGACATCATAGTGACCTCACACATTATTATATCACTATATGACAACATAGTGACCTCACATATTATTATATCACTATACGACATCATAGTGACCTCACACATTATTATATCACTATACAACATCATAGTGACCTTACATATTATTATATCACTATATGACATCATAGTGACCTCACACATTATTATATCACTATATGACATCATAGTGACCTCACACATTATTATATCACTATACGACATCATAGTGACCTCACATATTATTATATCACTATATGACATCATAGTGACCTCACACATTATTATATCTCTATATGACATCATAGTGACCTCACACATTATTATATCACTATATGACATCATAGTGACCTCACACATTATTATATCACTATACGACATCATAGTGACCTCACACATTATTATATCACTATGTGACATCATAGTGACCTCACACATTATTATATCACTATACGACATTATAGTGACCTCACATATTATTATATCACTATATGACATCATAGTGACCTCACACATTATTATATCACTATACAACATCATAGTGACCTTACATATTATTATATCACTATATGACATCATAGTGACCTCACACATTATTATATCACTATATGACATCATAGTGACCTCACATATTATTATATCACTATACGACATCATAGTGACCTCACACATTATTATATCACTATACAACATCATAGTGACCTTACATATTATTATATCACTATATGACATCATAGTGACCTCACACATTATTATATCACTATACAACATCAAAGGGACCTTACATATTATTATATCACTATATGACATCATAGTGACCTCACACATTATTATATCACTATATGACATCATAGTGACCTTACATATTATTATATCACTATACAACATCAAAGGGACTTTACATATTATTATATCACTATACGACATCATAGTGACCTCACACATTATTATATCACTATACAACATCATAGTGACCTTACATATTATTATATCACTATATGACATCATAGTGACCTCACACATTATTGTATCTCTATATGACATCATAGTGACCTCACACATTATTATATCACTATATGACATCATAGTGACCTCACATATTATTATATCACTATACGACATCATAGTGACCTCACACATTATTATATCACTATACAACATCATAGTGACCTTACATATTATTATATCACTATATGACATCATAGTGACCTCACACATTATTATATCACTATATGACATCATAGTGACCTCACACATTATTATATCACTATACAACATCATAGTGACCTCACACATTATTATATCACTATATGACATCATAGTGACCTCACACATTATTATATCACTATATGACATCATACTGACCTCACACATTATTATATCACTATATGACATCATAGTGACCTCACACATCATTATATCACTATTTGACATCATAGTGACCTCACACATTATTGTATCTCTATATGACATCATAGTGACCTCACACATTATTATATCACTATATGACATCATAGTGACCTCACACATCATTATATCACTATATGACATCATAGTGACCTCACACATTATTATATCACTATAGGACATCAAAGTGACCTCACACATCACTATATCACTATATGACATCATAGTGACCTCACACATTATTATATCACTATATGACATCATAGTGACCTCACACATTATTATATCACTATATGACATCATAGTGACCTCACACATTATTATATCACTATATGACATCATAGTGACCTCACACATTATTATATCACTATATGACATCATAGTGACCTCGCACATTATTATATCACTATATGACATCATAGTGACCTCACACATTATTATATCACTATATAACATCATAGTGACCTCACAGATTATTATATCACTATATAACATCATAGTGACCTCACACATTATTATATCACTATATGACATCATAGTGACCTCACACATTATTATATCACTATATGACATCATAGTGATCTCACACATTATTATATCACTATATGACATCATAGTGACCTCGCACATTATTATATCACTATACGACATCATAGTGACCTCACACATTATTATATCACTATATGACATCATAGTGACCTCACACATTATTATATCACTATATGACATCATAGTGACCTCACACATTATTATATCACTATATGACATCATAGTGACCTCACACATTATTATATCACTATACGACATCATAGTGACCTCACACATTATTATATCACTATACGACATCATAGTGACCTCACACATTATTATATCACTATATGACATCATAGTGACCTCACACATTATTATATCACTATATGACATCATAGTGACCTCACACATTATTGTATCTCTATATGACATCATAGTGACCTCACACATTATTATATCACTATATGACATCATAGTGACCTCGCACATTATTATATCACTATACGACATCATAGTGACCTCACACATTATTATATCACTATATGACATCATAGTGACCTCACACATTATTATATCACTATATGACATCATAGTGACCTCACACATTATTATATCACTATACGACATCATAGTGACCTCACACATTATTATATCACTATACGACATCATAGTGACCTCACACATTATTATATCACTATATGACATCATAGTGACCTCACACATTATTATATCACTATATGACATCATAGTGACCTCACACATTATTGTATCTCTATATGACATCATAGTGACCTCACACATTATTATATCACTATATGACATCATAGTGACATCACACATTATTATATCACTATATGACAACATAGTGACCTCACATATTATTATATCACTATACGACATCATAGTGACCTCACACATTATTATATCACTATACAACATCATAGTGACCTTACATATTATTATATCACTATATGACATCATAGTGACCTCACACATTATTATATCACTATATGACATCATAGTGACCTCACACATTATTATATCACTATACGACATCATAGTGACCTCACACATTATTATATCACTATGTGACATCATAGTGACCTCACACATTATTATATCACTATACGACATTATAGTGACCTCACATATTATTATATCACTATATGACATCATAGTGACCTCACACATTATTATATCACTATACAACATCATAGTGACCTTACATATTATTATATCACTATATGACATCATAGTGACCTCACACATTATTATATCACTATATGACATCATAGTGACCTCACATATTATTATATCACTATACGACATCATAGTGACCTCACACATTATTATATCACTATACAACATCATAGTGACCTTACATATTATTATATCACTATATGACATCATAGTGACCTCACACATTATTATATCACTATACAACATCAAAGGGACCTTACATATTATTATATCACTATATGACATCATAGTGACCTCACACATTATTATATCACTATATGACATCATAGTGACCTTACATATTATTATATCACTATACAACATCAAAGGGACTTTACATATTATTATATCACTATACGACATCATAGTGACCTCACACATTATTATATCACTATACAACATCATAGTGACCTTACATATTATTATATCACTATATGACATCATAGTGACCTCACACATTATTGTATCTCTATATGACATCATAGTGACCTCACACATTATTATATCACTATATGACATCATAGTGACCTCACATATTATTATATCACTATACGACATCATAGTGACCTCACACATTATTATATCACTATACAACATCATAGTGACCTTACATATTATTATATCACTATATGACATCATAGTGACCTCACACATTATTATATCACTATATGACATCATAGTGACCTCACACATTATTATATCACTATACAACATCATAGTGACCTCACACATTATTATATCACTATATGACATCATAGTGACCTCACACATTATTATATCACTATATGACATCATACTGACCTCACACATTATTATATCACTATATGACATCATAGTGACCTCACACATCATTATATCACTATTTGACATCATAGTGACCTCACACATTATTGTATCTCTATATGACATCATAGTGACCTCACACATTATTATATCACTATATGACATCATAGTGACCTCACACATCATTATATCACTATATGACATCATAGTGACCTCACACATTATTATATCACTATAGGACATCAAAGTGACCTCACACATCACTATATCACTATATGACATCATAGTGACCTCACACATTATTATATCACTATATGACATCATAGTGACCTCACACATTATTATATCACTATAGGACATCAAAGTGACCTCACACATCACTATATCACTATATGACATCATAGTGACCTCACACATTATTATATCACTATACGACATCATAGTGACCTCACACATTATTATATCACTATATGACATCATAGTGACCTCACACATTATTATATCACTATATGACATCATAGTGACCTCGCACATTATTATATCACTATATGACATCATAGTGACCTCACACATTATTATATCACTATATGACATCATAGTGACCTCACACATTATTATATCACTATATGACATCATAGTGACCTCGCACATTATTATATCACTATATGACATCATAGTGACCTCACACATTATTATATCACTATATAACATCATAGTGACCTCACAGATTATTATATCACTATATAACATCATAGTGACCTCACACATTATTATATCACTATACGACATCATAGTGACCTCACACATTATTATATCACTATATGACATCATAGTGACCTCGCACATTATTATATCACTATACGACATCATAGTGACCTCACACATTATTATATCACTATATGACATCATAGTGACCTCACACATTATTATATCACTATATGACATCATAGTGACCTCACACATTATTATATCACTATACGACATCATAGTGACCTCACACATTATTATATCACTATACGACATCATAGTGACCTCACACATTATTATATCACTATATGACATCATAGTGACCTCACACATTATTATATCACTATATGACATCATAGTGACCTCACACATTATTGTATCTCTATATGACATCATAGTGACCTCACACATTATTATATCACTATATGACATCATAGTGACCTCACACATTATTATATCACTGTATGACATCATAGTGACCTCACACATTATTATATCACTATATGACATCATAGTGACCTCACACATCATTATATCACTATATGACATCATAGTGACCTCACACATTATTATATCACTATAGGACATCAAAGTGACCTCACACATCACTATATCACTATATGACATCATAGTGACCTCACACATTATTATATCACTATATGACATCATAGTGACCTCACACATCATTATATCACTATATGACATCATAGTGACCTCACACATTATTATATCACTATAGGACATCAAAGTGACCTCACACATCACTATATCACTATATGACATCATAGTGACCTCACACATTATTATATCACTATACGACATCATAGTGACCTCACACATTATTATATCACTATATGACATCATAGTGACCTCACACATTATTGTATCTCTATATGACATCATAGTGACCTCACACATTATTATATCACTATATAACAGCATAGTGACCTCACACATTATTATATCACTATATGACATCATAGGGACCTCACACATTATTATATCACTATATGACATCATAGTGACCTCAAACATTATTGTATCTCTATATGACATCATAGTGACCTCACACATTATTATATCACTATATGACATCATAGTGACCTCACACATTATTATATCACTATATGACATCATAGTGACCTCACACATTATTATATCACTATATGACATCATAGTGACCTCACACATCATTATATCACTATATGACATCATAGTGACCTCACACATCATTATATCACTATATGACATCATAGTGACCTCACACATTATTATATCACTATACGACATCATAGTGACCTCACACATTATTATATCACTATACGACATCATAGTGACCTCACACATTATTATATCACTATACGACATCATAGTGACCTCACACATTATTATATCACTATATGACATCATAGTGACCTCACACATTATTATATCACTATATGACATCATAGTGACCTCACACATTATTATATCACTATATGACATCATAGTGACCTCACACATTATTATATCACTATATGACATCATAGTGACCTCACACATTATTATATCACCATACGACATCATAGTGACCTCACACATTATTATATCACTATATGACATCATAGTGACCTCACACATTATTGTATCACTATATGACATCATAGTGACCTCACACATTATTATATCACTATATGACATCATAGTGACCTCACACATTATAATATCACTATACGACATCATAGTGACCTCACACATTATTATATCACTATATGACATCATAGTGACCTCACACATTATTATATCACTATATGACATCATAGTGACCTCACACATTATTATATCACTATATGACATCATAGTGACCTCACAC
This sequence comes from Ranitomeya imitator, assembly GCF_032444005.1. NCBI lineage: Eukaryota > Metazoa > Chordata > Amphibia > Anura > Dendrobatidae > Ranitomeya > Ranitomeya imitator. Next base: position 4,859,581 of record NC_091282.1, on the reverse strand, counting down.
ATTATTATATCACTATATGACATCATAGTGACCTCACACATTATAATATCACTATACGACATCATAGTGACCTCACACATTATTATATCACTATATGACATCATAGTGACCTCACACATTATTATATCACCATATGACATCATAGTGACCTCACACATTATTATATCACTATATGACATCATAGTGACCTCACACATTATTATATCACTATATGACATCATAGTGACCTCACACATTATTATATCTCTATGTGACATCATAGTGACCTCACACATCATTATATTACTATACAACATCATAGTGACCTCACACATCATTATATCACTATATGACATCATAGTGACCTCACATATCATTATATTACTATACAACATTATAGTGACCTCACACATTATTATATCACTATATGACATCATAGTGACCTCACACATTATTATATCACTATATGACATCATAGTGACCTCACACATTATTATATCACTATATGACATCATAGTAACCTCACACATTATTATATCACTGTACGACATCATAGTGACCTCACACATTATTATATCACTATACGACATCATAGTGACCTCACACATTATTATATCACTATACAACATCATAGTGACCTCACATATTATTATATCACTATATGACATCATAGTGACCTCACATATTATTATATTACTATACAACATCATAGTGACCTCACACATTATTATATCACTATATGACATCATAGTGACCTCACACATTATTATATCACTATACGACATCATAGTGACCTCACAGATTATTATATTACTATACAACATCATAGTGACCTCACACATTATTATATCTCTATATGACATCATAGTGACCTCACACATACTTATATCACTATACGACATCATAGTGACCTCACACATTATTATATTACTATACAACATCATAGTGACCTCACACATCATTATATCACTATACGACATCATAGTGACCTCACACATTCTTATATCAGTATATCACATCATAGTGACCTCACACATTATTATATCACTATATGACATCATAGTGACCTCACACATTATTATATCACTATACGACATCATAGTGACCTCACACATCATTATATCACTATATGACATCATAGTGATCTCACACATTCTTATATCACTATATGACATCATAGTGACCTCACACATCATTATATCACTATACGACATCATAGTGACCTCACACATTATTATATCTCTATATGACATCATAGTGACCTCACACATCATTATATTACTATACAACATCATAGTGACCTCACACATCATTATATTACTATACAACATCATAGTGACCTCACACATTATTATATCACTATATGACATCATAGTGACCTCACACATTATTATATCACTATATGACATCATAGTGACCTCACGCATCATTATATTACTATACAACATCATAGTGACCTCACACATTATTATATCACTATATGACATCATAGTGACCTCACACATTATTATATTACTATACAACATCATAGTGACCTCACACATTATTATATCACTATATGACATCATAGTGACCTCACACATTATTATATCACTATACAACATCATAGTGACCTCACACATCATTATATTACTATACGACATCATAGTGACCTCACACATTATTATATCACTATACAACATCATAGTGACCTCACACATCATTATATCACTATACGACATCATAGTGACCTCACACATTATTATATCAGTATATCACATCATAGTGACCTCACACATTATTATATCACTATATGACATCATAGTGACCTCACACATTATTATATCACTATACGACATCATAGTGACCTCACACATTATTATATCTCTATATGACATCATAGTGACCTCACACATCATTACATCACTATATGACATCATAGTGACCTCACACATCATTATATCTCTATATGACATCATAGTGACCTCACACATCATTATATTACTATACAACATCATAGTGACCTCACACATTATTATATCACTATACGACATCATAGTGACCTCACACATTATTATATCTCTATAAGACATCATAGTGATCTCACACATTATTATATCACTATATGACATCATAGTGACCTCACACATTATTATATCTCTATATGACATCATAGTGACCTCACACATTATTATATCACTATATGACATCATAGTGACATCACACATTATTATATCACTATACGACATCATAGTGACCTCACACATTATTATATCACTATATGACATCATAGTGACCTCACACATTATTATATCACTATACGACATCATAGTGACCTCACACATTATTATATCACTATACAACATCATGGTGACCTCACACATTATTATATTACTATATGACATCACAGTGACCTCACACATTATTATATCACTATATGACATCATAGTGACATCACACATTATTATATCTCTATATGACATCATAGTGACCTCACACATTATTATATCACTATATGACATCATAGTGACATCACACATTATTATATCACTATATGACATCATAGTGACCTCACACATTATTATATCACTATACGACATCATAGTGACCTCACACATCATTATATCACTATATGACATCATAGTGACCTCACACATTATTATATCACTATACGACATCATAGTGACCTCACACATTATTATATCACTATACAACATCATAGTGACCTCACACATCATTATATCACTATATGACATCATAGTGACCTCACACATTATTATATCACTATACGACATCATAGTGACCTCACACATCATTATATCACTATATGACATCATAGTGACCTCACACATTATTATATCACTATACGACATCATAGTGACCTCACACATTATTATATCACTATACAACATCATAGTGACCTCACACATCATTATATCACTAAATGACATCATAGTGACCTCAAACATTATTATATCACTATATGACATCATAGTGACCTTACATATTATTATATCACTATAGGACATCATAGTGACCTCACACATTATTATATCACTATAGGACATCATAGTGACCTCACATTATTATATCACTATACGACATCATAGTGACCTCACATATTATTATATCACTATATGACATCATAGTGACCTCACATATTATTATATTACATCATAGTGACCTCACATATTATTATATCACTATACGACATCATAGTGACCTCACACATTATTATATCACTATATGACATCATAGTGACCTCACATATTATTATATCACTATACGACATCATAGTGACCTCACACATTATTATATCTCTATAAGACATCATAGTGACCTCACACATTATTATATCACTATATGACATCATAGTGACCTCACACATTATTATATCTCTATATGACATCATAGTGACCTCACACATTATTATATCACTATATGACATCATAGTGACATCACACATTATTATATCACTATACGACATCATAGTGACCTCACACATTATTATATCACTATATGACATCATAGTGACCTCACACATTATTATATCACTATACGACATCATAGTGACCTCACACATTATTATATCACTATACAACATCATAGTGACATCACACATTATTATATCTCTATATGACATCATAGTGACCTCACACATTATTATATCACTATATGACATCATAGTGACATCACACATTATTATATCACTATATGACATCATAGTGACCTCACACATTATTATATCACTATACGACATCATAGTGACCTCACACATCATTATATCACTATATGACATCATAGTGACCTCACACATTATTATATCACTATACGACATCATAGTGACCTCACACATTATTATATCACTATACAACATCATAGTGACCTCACACATCATTATATCACTATATGACATCATAGTGACCTCACACATCATTATATCACTATATGACATCATAGTGACCTCACACATTATTATATCACTATACGACATCATAGTGACCTCACACATTATTATATCACTATACAACATCATAGTGACCTCACACATTATTATATCACTATATGACATCATAATGACCTCACACATTATTATATCACTATACGACATCATAGTGACATCACACATCATTATATCACTATATGACATCATAGTGACCTCACACATTATTATATCACTATACGACATCATAGTGACCTCACACATTATTATATCACTATACAACATCATAGTGACCTCACATTATTATATCACTATATGACATCATAGTGACCTCACATATGATTATATCACTATACAACATCATAGTGACCTTACATATTATTATATCACTATAGGACATCATAGTGACCTCACACATTATTATATCACTATATGACATCATAGTGACCTCACATTATTATATCACTATATGACATCATAGTGACCTCACATATTATTATATTACATCATAGTGACCTCACATATTATTATATTACTATATGACATCATAGTGACCTCACATATTATTATATCACTATACGACATCATAGTGACCTCACACATTATTATATCACTATATGACATTATAGTGACCTCACATATTATTATATTACTATATGACATCATAGTGACCTCACATATTATTATATCACTATACGACATCATAGTGACCTCACACATTATTATATCACTATACGACATCATAGTGACCTCACACATTATTGTATCTCTATATGACATCATAGTGACCTCACACATTATTATATCACTATATGACATCATAGTGACCTCACATATTATTATATCACTATACGACATCTTAGTGACCTCACACATTATTATATCACTATACAACATCATAGTGACCTTACATATTATTATATCACTATATGACATCATAGTGACCTCACACATTATTATATCACTATACGACATCATAGTGACCTCACACATTATTATATCACTATATGACATCATAGTGACCTCATACATTATTATATCACTATACGACATCATAGTGACCTCAAACATTATTATATCACTATATGACATCATAGTGACCTCACATATGATTATATCACTATACAACATCATAGTGACCTTACATATTATTATATCACTATAGGACATCATAGTGACCTCACACATTATTATATCACTATATGACATCATAGTGACCTCACATTATTATATCACTATACGACATCATAGTGACCTCACACATTATTATATCACTATATGACATCATAGTGACCTCACATATTATTATATTACATCATAGTGACCTCACATATTATTATATTACTATATGACATCATAGTGACCTCACATATTATTATATCACTATACGACATCATAGTGACCTCACACATTATTATATCACTATATGACATCATAGTGACCTCACATATTATTATATTACTATATGACATCATAGTGACCTCACATATTATTATATCACTATACGACATCATAGTGACCTCACACATTATTATATAACTATACGACATCATAGTGACCTCACACATTATTGTATCTCTATATGACATCATAGTGACCTCACACATTATTATATCTCTATATGACATCATAGTGACCTCACATATTATTATATCACTATACGACATCTTAGTGACCTCACACATTATTATATCACTATACAACATCATAGTGACCTTACATATTATTATATCACTATATGACATCATAGTGACCTCACATATTATTATATCACTATACGACATCATAGTGACCTCACACATTATTATATCACTATACAACATCATAGTGACCTTACATATTATTATATCACTATATGACATCATAGTGACCTCACACATTATTATATCACTATACAACATCATAGTGACCTTACATATTATTATATCACTATATGACATCATCTTGACCTCACACATTATTATATCACTATACGACATCATAGTGACCTTACATATTATTATATCACTATACGACATCATAGTGACCTCACACATTATTATATCACTATACGACATCATAGTGACCTTACATATTATTATATCACTATATGACATCATAGTGACCTCACACATTATTGTATTTCTATATGACATCATAGTGACCTCACACATTATTATATCACTATACAACATCAAAGTGACCTTACATATTATTATATCACTATATGACATCATAGTGACCTCACATATTATTATATCACTATATGACATCATAGTGACCTCACATATTATTATATCACTATACGACATCATAGTGACCTCACACATTATTGTATCTCTATATGACATCATAGTGACCTCACACATTATTATATCACTATATGACATCATAGTGACCTCACATATTATTATATCACTATATGACATCATAGTGACCTCACACATTATTATATCACTATACAACATCATAGTGACCTCACACATTATTATATCACTATATGACATCATAGTGACCTCACACATTATTATATCACTATATGACATCATAGTGACCTCACACATTATTATATCACTATATGACATCATAGTGACCTCATACATTATTATATCACTATATGACATCATAGTGACCTCACACATTATTATATCACTATATGACATCATAGTGACCTCACACATTATTATATCACTATATGACATCATAGTGACCTCATACATTATTATATCACTATATGACATCATAGTGACCTCACACATTATTATATCACTATATGACATCATAGTGACCTCACACATTATTATATCACTATATGACATCATAGTGACCTCATACATCATTATATCACTATATGACATCATAGTGACCTCACACATTATTATATCACTATATGACATCATAGTGACCTCACACATTATTATATCACTATATGACATCATAATGACCTCACACATTATTATATCACTATACGACATCATAGTGACCTCACACATTATTATATCACTATATAACATCATAGTGACCTCACACATTATTATATCTCTATACGACATCATAGTGACCTCACACATTATTATATCACTATATGACATCATAGTGACCTCGCACATTATTATATCAGTATACGACATCATAGTGACCTCACACATTATTATATCACTATATGACATCATAGTGACCTCACACATTATTATATCACTATATGACATCATAGTGACCTCACACATTATTATATCACTATACGACATCATAGTGACCTCACACATTATTATATCACTATATAACATCATAGTGACCTCACACATTATTATATCACTATATGACATCATAGTGACCTCACACATTATTGTATCTCTATATGACATCATAGTGACCTCACACATTATTATATCACTATATAACATCATAGTGACCTCACACATTATTATATCACTATATGACATCATAGTGACCTCACACATTACTATATCACTATATGACATCATAGTGACCTCACACATTATTATATCACTATATGACATCATAGTGACCTCACACATCATTATATCACTATATGACATCATAGTGACCTCACACATTATTATATCACTATATGACATCATAGTGACCTCACACATTATTATATCACTATATGACATCATAGTGACCTCACACATCATTATATCACTATATGACATCATAGTGACCTCACACATCATTATATCACTATATGACATCATAGTGACCTCACACATTATTATATCACTATAGGACATCAAAGTGACCTCACACATCACTATATCACTATATGACATCATAGTGACCTCACACATTATTATATCACTATATGACATCATAGTGACCTCACACATCATTATATCACTATATGACATCATAGTGACCTCACACATTATTATATCACTATAGGACATCAAAGCGACCTCACACATCACTATATCACTATATGACATCATAGTGACCTCACACATTATTATATCACTATACGACATCATAGTGACCTCACACATTATTATATCACTATATGACATCATAGTGACCTCACACATTATTGTATCTCTATATGACATCATAGTGACCTCACACATTATTATATCACTATATAACATCATAGTGACCACACACATTATTATATCACTATATGACATCATAGGGACCTCACACATTATTATATCACTATATGACATCATAGTGACCTCAAACATTATTGCATCTCTATATGACATCATAGTGACCTCACACATTATTATATCACTATATGACATCATAGTGACCTCACACATTATTATATCACTATATGACATCATAGTGACCTCACACATCATTATATCACTATATGACATCATAGTGACCTCACACATTATTATATCACTATAGGACATCAAAGCGACCTCACACATCACTATATCACTATATGACATCATAGTGACCTCACACATTATTATATCACTATACGACATCATAGTGACCTCACACATTATTATATCACTATATGACATCATAGTGACCTCACACATTATTGTATCTCTATATGACATCATAGTGACCTCACACATTATTATATCACTATATGACATCATAGTGACCTCACACATTATTGTATCACTATATGACATCATAGTGACCTCACACATTATTATATCACTATACGACATCATAGTGACCTCACACATTATTATATCACTATATGACATCATAGTGACCTCACACATTATTGTATCTCTATATGACATCATAGTGACCTCACACATTATTATATCACTATATGACATCATAGTGACCTCACACATTATTATACCAATATACGACATCATAGTGACCTCACACATTATTATATCACTATATGACATCATAGTGACCTCACACATTATTATATCACTATATGACATCATAGTGACCTCACACATTATTATATCACTGTACGACATCATAGTGACCTCACACATTATTATATCACTATACGACATCATAGTGACCTCACACATTATTATATCTCTATATGACATAGTGACCTCACACATCATTATATCACTATATAACATCATAGTGACCTCACACATCATTATATCACTATATAACATCATAGTGACCTCACACATTATTATATCAGTATATCACATCATAGTGACCTCACACATTATTATATCACTATATGACATCATAGTGACCTCACACATTATTATATCTCTATATGACATCATAGTGACCTCACACATTATTATATCACTATATGACATCATAGTGACCTCACACATTATTATATCACTGTACGACATCATAGTGACCTCACACATTATTATATCACTATACGACATCATAGTGACCTCACACATTATTATATCACTATACGACATCATAGTGACATCACACATTATTATATCACTATATGACATCATAGTGACTTCACACATTATTATATCACTATATGACATCATAGTGACCTCACACATTATTATATCACTATAACATCATAGTGACCTCACACATTATTATATCACTATACGACATCATAGTGACCTCACACATTATTATACCAATATACGACATCATAGTGACCTCACACATTATTATATCACTATATGACATCATAGTGACCTCACACAGTATTATATCACTATATGACATCATAGTGACCTCACACATTATTATATCACTATATGACATCATAGTGACCTCACACATTATTATATCACTGTACCACATCATAGTGACCTCACATATTATTATATCACTATACGACATCATAGTGACCTCACACATCATTATATCTCTATATGACATCATAGTGAACTCACACATTATTATATCACTATATGACATCATAGTGAACTCACACATTATTATATCACTATATGACATCATAGTGACCTCACACATTATTATATTACTATATGACATCATAGTGACCTCACACATTATTATATCACTATATGACATCATAGTGACCTCACACATTATTATATCACTGTACCACATCATAGTGACCTCACATATTATTATATCACTATACGACATCATAGTGACCTCACACATTATTTTATCACTATACGACATCATAGTGACCTCACACATTATTATATCACTATATGACATCATAGTGAACTCACACATTATTATATCACTATATGACATCATAGTGACCTCACACATTATTATATTACTATATGACATCATAGTGACCTCACACATTATTATATCACTATATGACATCATAGTGACCTCACACATTATTATATCACTGTACCACATCATAGTGACCTCACATATTATTATATCACTATACGACATCATAGTGACCTCACACATTATTTTATCACTATACGACATCATAGTGACCTCACATATTATTATATCACTATATGACATCATAGTGACCTCACACATTATTTTATCACTATACGACATCATAGTGACCTCACACATTATTATATCACTATATGACATCATAGTGACCTCACACATTATTATATCACTATATGACATCATAGTGACCTCACACATTATTATATTACTATATGACATCATAGTGACCTCACACATTATTATATCACTATATGACATCATAGTGACCTCACACATTATTATATCACTATATGACATCATAGTGACCTCACACATTATTATATCACTATATGACATCATAGTGACCTCACACATTATTGTATCACTATATGACATCATAGTGACCTCACACATTATTATATCACTATATGACATCATAGTGACCTCACACATTATTATATCACTATATGACATCAAAGTGACTTCACACATTATTATATCACTGTGCGACATCATAGTGACCTCACACATTATTATATCACTATATGACATCATAGTGACCTCACACATTATTATATCACTGTGCGACATCATAGTGACCTCACACATTATTATATCACTATATGACATCATAGTGACCTCACACATTATTATATCACTGTACGACATCATAGTGACCTCACACATTATTATATCACTATACGACATCATAGTGACCTCACACATTATTATATCACTATACGACATCATAGTGACCTTACACATTATTATATCACTATACGACATCATAGTGACATCACACATTATTATATCACTATATGACATCATAGTGACCTCACACATTATTATATCACTATAACATCATAGTGACCTCACACATTATTATATCACTATATGACATCATAGTGACCTCACATTATTATATCACTATATGACATCATAGTGACCTCACACATTATTATATCACTATATGACATCTTAGTGACCTCACACATTATTATATCACTATATGACATCATAGTGACCTCACACATTATTATATCACTATATGACATCATAGTGACCTCACACATTATTATATCACTATATGACATCATAGTGACCTCACACATTATTATATCACTATCACATCATAGTGACATCACACATTATTATATCACTATATGACATCATAGTGACCTCACACATTATTATATCACTATAACATCATAGTGACCTCACACATTATTATATCACTATATGACATCATAGTGACCTCACATTATTATATCACTATATGACATCATAGTGACCTCACACATTATTATATCACTATATGACATCTTAGTGACCTCACACATTATTATATCACTATATGACATCATAGTGACCTCACACATTATTATATCACTATATGACATCATAGTGACCTCACACATTATTATATCACTATATGACATCATAGTGACCTCACACATTATTATATCACTGTACCACATCATAGTGACCTCACATATTATTATATCACTATACGACATCATAGTGACCTCACACATTATTTTATCACTATACGACATCATAGTGACCTCACACATTATTATATCACTATACGACATCATAGTGACCTCACACATTATTATATCACTATATGACATCATAGTGACCTCACACATTATTATATCACTATACGACATCATAGTGACCTCACACATTATTATATCACTATATGACATCATAGTGACCTCACACATTATTATATCACTATATGACATCATAGTGACCTCACACATTATTATATCACTATATGACATCATAGTGACCTCACACATTATTATATCACTGTATGACATCATAGTGACCTCACATATTATTATATCTCTATACGACATCATAGTGACCTCACACATTATTATATCGCTATATGACATCATAGTGACCTCACACATTGTTATATCACTATATGACATCATAGTGACCTCACACATTATTATATCACTATATGACATCATAGTGACCTCACACATTATTATATCACTATATGACATCATAGTGACCTCACACATTATTATATCACTATATGACATCATAGTGACCTCACACATTGTTATATCGCTATATGACATCATACTGACCTCACATATTATTATATCTCTATACGACATCATAGTGACCTCACACATTATTATATCGCTATATGACATCATAGTGACCTCACACATTGTTATATCACTATATGACATCATAGTGACCTCACACATTATTATATCACTATATGACATCATAGTGACCTCACACATTATTATATCACTATATGACATCATAGTGACCTCACACATTATTATATCGCTATATGACATCATAGTGACCTCACACATTATTATATCTCTATATGACATCATAGTGACCTTACACATTATTATATCGCTATATGACATCATAGTGATCTCACACATTATTATATCACTATACGACATCATAGTGACCTCACACATTATTATATCACTAAATTACATCATAGTGACCTCACACATTATTATATCACTATACGACATCATAGTGACCTCACACATTATTATATCACTATATGACATCATAGTGACCTCACACATTATTATATCACTATACGACATCATAGTGACCTCACACATTATTATATCACTATATGACATCATAGTGACCTCACACATTATTATATCACTATATGACATCATAGTGACCTCACACATTATTATATCACTATACGACATCATAGTGACCTCACACATTATTATATCACTAAATTACATCATAGTGACCTCACACATTATTATATTACTATATGACATCACAGTGACCTCACACGTTATTATATCACTATATGACATCATAGTGACCTCACACATCATTATATCACTATATGACATCATAGTGACCTCACACATTATTATATCACTATATGACATCATAGTGACCTCACACATTATTATATCACTATATGACATCATAGTGACCTCACACATTATTATATCACTAAATTACATCATAGTGACCTCACACATTATTATATCACTATATGACATCATAGTGACCTCACACATTATTATATCACTATAACATCATAGTGACCTCACACATTATGATATCACTATAACATCATAGTGACCTCACACATTATTATATCACTAAATTACATCATAGTGACCTCACACATTATTATATCACTATATGACATCATAGTGACCTCACACATTATTATATCACTATAACATCATAGTGACCTCACACATTATGATATCACTATACGACATCATAGTTACCTCACACATTATTATACCACTATACGACATCATAGTGACCTCACATATTATATCACTATAATCGCTGGGTACAGCCGGGACCAGCTGCTTCGAAAGCATCACCAAACCAGGGATTCAAGCTTCAGGAGGCTAATTTGCATATTCCAGGTGCCTTCTGGGAGAAGCGAAGTCTCCCTAAGCTAGAAGATCGTTGGGTACAGCCGGGACCAGCTGGAATTTTTGCCTGTAGGACATTATTGCAAGAGAGCTTGGCTGAGTAGATTACACAAGAAGGAAAACACACAGCAAGTCAGCAGGATCTAGGAGCAACATGGCAGATGTGACAACCTACATGGTGAGCTGCAGCATGTGCTACATGTTCACAGATCGACCAGAAGAAGAATCCAATTTCACCTGTCAGAAGTGTAGACTAGTGGCCCTTTTAGAAGAAAAGGTGCGGGGTCTGGAAGAAAGAATAGCAACTTTGAAACTCATCAAAGAGAATGAAGACTTTCTAGACAGAACAGAAGCATCTCTACTGGTCACAGAAGGTGCAAAAAGTGTCAGAGAATCTCCAAAAGCAGATGAGTGGAAGCATGTGACCAAAAGAAGCAAGAAGACCATGGAGAAATCACCAACCACACAACTGAAGAACCGATATCAAATCTTTGTAGAGGATGAAGATGGCACACCTAAGAATGAAGCAATACCAGCAAGCAAAAAAGAAAAGGGCACACAGCAACAAGTGACAGCAAAAAGTACAGCCAAGAAGCAACGAAGAGTGGTGGTGGTGGGAGACTCACTACTGAGAGGCACCGAAGCAGCCATCTGCAGACCGGACATAACGGCAAGAGAAGTATGCTGCCTTCCAGGTGCGATGATCAAGGATGTGACCGATAGGATACCAAAGCTCTTCAGCTCCAAGGACGTCCACCCATTTCTTCTGATACATGTTGGCACCAATTACACGGCAAGGAAGGACCTACCGACAATCTGCAAGGACTTTGAAGAGTTGGGGAAGAAAGTAAAGGAACTGGATGCACAGGTAGTTTTTTCTTCTATCCTTCCAGTAGACGGGCATGGCACCAGGAGATGGAACAGGATCCTTGATGCAAACAACTGGCTAAGACGATGGTGCAGACAACAAGGATTCGGATTCCTGGACCACGGTGTGAATTACTTGTACGATGGACTCCTCGCCAGAGACGGACTACACCTCAACAAACCTGGGAAACACACATTCGCCAGAAGACTCGCTACACTCATCAGGAGGGCGTTAAACTAGAAGAAGAGGGGACGGGAAGAAAAACATTAGACTCGAACAAAGACGACCCAGGAAAACATACTCTGAAGGGAGGTAAGAACATTTCTAAAACAATCCACAGTGAGGAGATTGGAACAAAACAAAATTCTCTAAACTGCATGCTCGCAAACGCCAGAAGCCTGACAAACAAGATGGAAGAGCTAGAAGCAGAAATATCTACAGGTAACTTTGACATAGTGGGAATAACCGAGACATGGTTAGATGAAAGCTATGACTGGGCAGTTAACTTACAGGGTTACAGTCTGTTTAGAAAGGATCGTAAAAATCGGAGAGGAGGAGGGGTTTGTCTCTATGTAAAGTCTTGTCTAAAGTCCACTTTAAGGGAGGATATTAGCGAAGGGAATGAGGATGTCGAGTCCATATGGGTTGAAATTCATGGAGGGAAAAATGGTAACAAAATTCTCATTGGGGTCTGTTACAAACCCCCAAATATAACAGAAAGCATGGAAAGTCTACTTCTAAAGCAGATAGATGAAGCTGCAACCCATAATGAGGTCCTGGTTATGGGGGACTTTAACTACCCGGATATTAACTGGGAAACAGAAACCTGTGAAACCCATAAAGGCAACAGGTTTCTGCTAATAACCAAGAAAAATTATCTTTCACAATTGGTGCAGAATCCAACCAGAGGAGCAGCACTTTTAGACCTAATACTATCTAATAGACCTGACAGAATAACAAATCTGCAGGTGGTTGGGCATCTAGGAAATAGCGACCACAATATTGTACAGTTTCACCTGTCTTTCAGTAGGGGGACTTGTCAGGGAGTCACAAAAACATTGAACTTTAGGAAGGCAAAGTTTGAACAGCTTAGAGATGCCCTTAATCTGGTAGACTGGGACAATATCCTCAGAAATGAGAATACAGATAATAAATGGGAAATGTTTAAGAACATCCTAAATAGGCAGTGTAAGCGGTTTATACCTTGTGGGAATAAAAGGACTAGAAATAGGAAAAACCCAATGTGGCTAAACAAAGAAGTAAGACAGGCAATTAACAGTAAAAAGAAAGCATTTGCACTACTAAAGCAGGATGGCACCATTGAAGCTCTAAAAAACTATAGGGAGAAAAATACTTTATCTAAAAAACTAATTAAAGCTGCCAAAAAGGAAACAGAGAAGCACATTGCTAAGGAGAGTAAAACTAATCCCAAACTGTTCTTCAACTATATCAATAGTAAAAGAATAAAAACTGAAAATGTAGGCCCCTTAAAAAATAGTGAGGAAAGAATGGTTGTAGATGACGAGGAAAAAGCTAACATATTAAACACCTTCTTCTCCACGGTATTCACGGTGGAAAATGAAATGCTAGGTGAAATCCCAAGAAACAATGAAAACCCTATATTAAGGGTCACCAATCTAACCCAAGAAGAGGTGCGAAACCGGCTAAATAAGATTAAAATAGATAAATCTCCGGGTCCGGATGGCATACACCCACGAGTACTAAGAGAACTAAGTAATGTAATAGATAAACCATTATTTCTTATTTTTAGGGACTCTATAGAGACAGGGTCTGTTCCGCAGGATTGGCGCATAGCAAATGTGGTGCCAATATTCAAAAAGGGCTCTAAAAGTGAACCTGGAAATTATAGGCCAGTAAGTCTAACCTCTATTGTTGGTAAAATATTTGAAGGGTTTCTGAGGGATGTTATTCTGGATTATCTCAATGAGAATAACTGTTTAACTCCATATCAGCATGGGTTTATGAGAAATCGCTCCTGTCAAACCAATCTAATCAGTTTTTATGAAGAGGTAAGCTATAGGCTGGACCACGGTGAGTCATTGGACGTGGTATATCTCGATTTTTCCAAAGCGTTTGATACCGTGCCGCACAAGAGGTTGGTACACAAAATGAGAATGCTTGGTCTGGGGGAAAATGTGTGTAAATGGGTTAGTAACTGGCTTAGTGATAGAAAGCAGAGGGTGGTTATAAATGGTATAGTCTCTAACTGGGTCGCTGTGACCAGTGGGGTACCGCAGGGGTCGGTATTGGGACCTGTTCTCTTCAACATATTCATTAATGATCTGGTAGAAGGTTTACAGAGTAAAATATCGATATTTGCAGATGATACAAAACTATGTAAAGCAGTTAATACAAGAGAAGATAGTATTCTGCTACAGATGGATCTGGATAAGTTGGAAACTTGGGCTGAAAGGTGGCAGATGAGGTTTAACAATGATAAATGTAAGGTTATACACATGGGAAGAGGGAATCAATATCACCATTACACACTGAACGGGAAACCACTGGGTAAATCTGACAGGGAGAAGGACTTGGGGATCCTAGTTAATGATAAACTTACCTGGAGCAGCCAGTGCCAGGCAGCAGCTGCCAAGGCAAACAGGATCATGGGGTGCATTAAAAGAGGTCTGGATACACATGATGAGAGCATTATACTGCCTCTGTACAAATCCCTAGTTAGACCGCACATGGAGTACTGTGTCCAGTTTTGGGCACCGGTGCTCAGGAAGGATATAATGGAACTAGAGAGAGTACAAAGGAGGGCAACAAAATTAATAAAGGGGATGGGAGAACTACAATACCCAGATAGATTAGCGAAATTAGGATTATTTAGTCTAGAAAAAAGACGACTGAGGGGCGATCTAATAACCATGTATAAGTATATAAGGGGACAATACAAATATCTCGCTGAGGATCTGTTTATACCAAGGAAGGTGACGGGCACAAGGGGGCATTCTTTGCGTCTGGAGGAGAGAAGGTTTTTCCACCAACATAGAAGAGGATTCTTTACTGTTAGGGCAGTGAGAATCTGGAATTGCTTGCCTGAGGAGGTGGTGATGGCGAACTCAGTCGAGGGGTTCAAGAGAGGCCTGGATGTCTTCCTGGAGCAGAACAATATTGTATCATACAATTATTAGGTTCTGTAGAAGGACGTAGATCTGGGGATTTATTATGATGGAATATAGGCTGAACTGGATGGACAAATGTCTTTTTTCGGCCTTACTAACTATGTTACTATGTATGTTACTATACGACATCATAGTTACCTCACACATTATTATATCACTATACGACATCATAGTGACCTCACACATTATTATATCTCTTTATGACATCATAGTGACCTCACACATTATTATATCACTATATGACATCATAGTGACCTCACACATTATTATATCACTATATGACATCATAGTGACCTCATATATTATTATATCACTATACGACATCATAGTTATCTCACACATTATTATACCACTATATGACATCATAGTGACCTCACACATTATTATATCACTATATGACATCATAGTGACCTCACACATTATTATATCACTATAACATCATAGTGACCTCACAAATTATTATATCACTATATGACATCACAATGACCTCACACATTATTATATCACTATATGACATCACAATGACCTCACACATTATTATATCACTATATGACATCATAGTGACCTCACAAATTATTATATCACTATACGACATCATAGTGACCTCACACATTATTATATCACTATATGACATCATAGTGACCTCACATATTATTATATCACTATACGACATCATAGTGACCTCACATATTATTATATCACTATACGACATCATAGTGACCTCACATATTATTATATCACTATACGACATCATAGTGACCTCATATATTATTATATCACTATAACATCATAGTGACCTCACACATTATTATATCACTATATGACATCATAGTGACCTCACACATCATTATATCACTATACGACATCATAGTGACCTCACACATTATTATATCACTGTACGACATCATAGTGACCTCACACATCATTATATCACTATACGACATCATAGTGACCTCACACATTATTATATCACTGTACGACATCATAGTGACCTCACACATTATTATATCACTATACGACATCATAGTGACCTCACACATTATTATATTACTATATGACATCATAGTGACCTCACACATTATTATATCACTATATGACATCATAGTGACCTCATATACTATTATATCACTATATACAGGAAAGAAATATATCTTGGTACTGTGTTAGCCAGTAGATAGAATAATATTTAGAATTGAGCGTCCTCAGTGGTTGATACTTTTTAATGGTTAACTGTAAAGATGGCAATGAATTGCAGCTTTCGAGACTACACAGGGGTCTTCATCAGGCATAATACAAATATAAATTCCGGAGAATCACATATTTATACACAACACAGACCTGTCATTATGGGAGAATGAACTAGAGTTATCTCTGAACTGTTCCAATATTTATGGCCACAACTGTTTATCTCTCTCCCGTAATGAACATTCTTCTTCACTTGTCATATCTATTGCATTATTCCTGTGTCCTAATATGTATAAATATGTCATTCTTCAGATTTTGTGTTATTGTGTGCCTGATGAAGAGACGGAGGAGTCTTGAAAGCTGCGATTTGTTATCATCTTCTCAGTTCGCCATTAAAAGGTATCAACCACTGAGGACTCTCAAATCTTAATATTTTCTTGAGACTCTAGATTCTGGAAGCCACTATGTAAGATCCTTACATTATCTCTTGACCTCATTCCTGCCTGTCCATCGTGAAAGAAATGGACAGACCAAAATACTGATAGAACAATATATCTGCTCTTTTCTGATGCCTCTCGGAATAATTGGATGGATCTTCTTCCTTGGGATGAGGTTTCTCATAATAATTCTGTCTCCGAACTCTGCTACTGGGAAAGCTCCTGCTACTGGGAAAGCTCCTGCTACTGGGAAAGCTCCCTTCTGCGCTGTGTTTGGTTTGGAGACAATTGTTTCTCAGAGGGAACTTCCAGCTGTGGATGGGGTCCTTCAAGACATTTGTGACATCTAGGCTGAGGTTTAGTCAGATCTTTCCGCTGCCGAGGCCGAATGTTGATAAACACACGTCCTATTCTTATTATCTCTTCTGGAGATTCTCCACTAAAAACATCGAGCTCAGGTCAGCGTGCAAGAAGCCTGCTGCAAGATTAAAAGGCCCATATACAGTGTCTGAGGACATCATTGAGGTCACCTTCATTGTGCTTCCATGTTTCTCTAACAAGTCCTCTCCTGGAATGTCTGCTCCGCACCTGCTCCCAGGTTGGCATATGAGATCAATCACATCTTGGATTGTAATTGTATGAGGGAAGCTTCTCTACTTCATTGACTGGAGAGGACATGGTCCTGAGGAGACGAGATGGGCTCCAAACAAGGACATTCATTCTCCAATTTTGCTAAAGAAGTTCCACTCCAACCATCGTCTCTTCTCTGTCAAACTCATTTTGGAGAAAACTTATAAGGTGGGATAATGTTATACGTCTCTCCTGGATCCCTCTGATTGCTGGGTCCTTCGGTGCTGCCGCTGGGTCTTATGTGTGGTTGGCATGCCTCCACAATGTTACTCTCCCACATTATACGTATAATATGAGACTAGTTAAGCTTCCTGTCTACCTCTCCATCTGTGTCTCTGTTATGGTCTTTGCCCACCACCTTGTGCCTCATGACATACTCAACTCAGCTACACAGCTGGCCTACCAACCACAGCTACCTAGTGCCTCCTGACTAACTCTGCTATTCTACACCTCTGTGCCCTGCTGTACGGATAATCTTCCCCACTTTGCATCTCTGAGCATGCCTAGTCCTGCTGCTGTCCAGTCATCTCACTGGTCCAGTCACTTCACCGGTCAAGTCACTTCACCGGTCCAGTCATCTAACTGGTCCAGTCACCTCACCTGTCCATTCACCTCACCTGTCCATTCACCTCATCGGTCCAGTCACCACACCGGTCCTGTCACTTCACCGGTCCAGTCACGTCTCGGGTCCAGTGAATTCACCAGTCCAGTGACCTCCTCTGTCTTGTCACCTCTCCGGTCCTGTCACCTCACCAGTGCTGTCACCTCACCGCTCCAGTCACCTAATCGGTCCTGTCACTTCATGGGTTCAGTCACCTCATCGGTTCAGTCACCTCACCAGTCCATTCATTTCACCGGTCCAGTCATCTCACCGGTCCAGTCACCTCACCAGTCCTGTCACCTCGCCGTTTCAGTCACCTGATGGGTTCAGTCTCATCACCGGTCCAGTGACCTCATTGGTCCAGTCACCTCTCTGGTTCCGTCACCTTTCCAGTCCTGTCACCTCACCGTCAACTCTGACACATGGTAAGGTTTTTAATATTAGACAGTGTAGGACTGTCCTGATCAGTATTACCTTCTCGACGGTGGGATGGTTTTTATGCTATTTTTGATCAAAAACAGTATTACTAAGAACCCTGCGTTATTTAAATGCACTTTTGCTTTTTACTTATTTAGTTACAGCTGGGTTTTTGCTCATTTTGTTTCTTGTAACTTTTGTATTTTTTATGGTCAATGTGAACATGTGTTAATGAAACCAGGGATTCAAGCTTCAGGAGGCTAATTTGCATATTCCAGGTGCCTTCTGGGAGAAGCGAAGTCTCCCTAAGCTAGAAGATCGTTGGGTACAGCCGGGACCAGCTGCTTCGAAAGCATCACCAAACCAGGGATTCAAGCTTCAGGAGGCTAATTTGCATATTCCAGGTGCCTTCTGGGAGAAGCGAAGTCTCCCTAAGCTAGAAGATCGTTGGGTACAGCCGGGACCAGCTGCTTCGAAAGCATCACCAAACCAGGGATTCAAGCTTCAGGAGGCTAATTTGCATATTCCAGGTGCCTTCTGGGAGAAGCGAAGTCTCCCTAAGCTAGAAGATCGTTGGGTACAGCCGGGACCAGCTGCTTCGAAAGCATCACCAAACCAGGGATTCAAGCTTCAGGAGGCTAATTTGCATATTCCAGGTGCCTTCTGGGAGAAGCGAAGTCTCCCTAAGCTAGAAGATCGTTGGGTACAGCCGGGACCAGCTGCTTCGAAAGCATCACCAAACCAGGGATTCAAGCTTCAGGAGGCTAATTTGCCTGTAGGACATTATTGCAAGAGAGCTTGGCTGAGTAGATTACACAAGAAGGAAAACACACAGCAAGTCAGCAGGATCTAGGAGCAACATGGCAGATGTGACAACCTACATGGTGAGCTGCAGCATGTGCTACATGTTCACAGATCGACCAGAAGAAGAATCCAATTTCACCTGTCAGAAGTGTAGCCTAGTGGCCCTTTTAGAAGAAAAGGTGCGGGGTCTGGAAGAAAGAATAGCAACTTTGAAACTCATCAAAGAGAATGAAGACTTTCTAGACAGAACAGAAGCATCTCTACTGGTCACAGAAGGTGCAAAAAGTGTCAGAGAACCTCCAAAAGCAGATGAGTGGAAGCATGTGACCAAAAGAAGCAAGAAGACCATGGAGAAATCACCAACCACACAACTGAAGAACCGATATCAAATCTTTGTAGAGGATGAAGATGGCACACCTAAGAATGAAGCAATACCAGCAAGCAAAAAAGAAAAGGGCACACAGCAACAAGTGACAGCAAAAAGTACAGCCAAGAAGCAACGAAGAGTGGTGGTGGTGGGAGACTCACTACTGAGAGGCACCGAAGCAGCCATCTGCAGACCGGACATAACTGCAAGAGAAGTATGCTGCCTTCCAGGTGCGATGATCAAGGATGTGACCGATAGGATACCAAAGCTCTTCAGCTCCAAGGACGTCCACCCATTTCTTCTGATACATGTTGGCACCAATGACACGGCAAGGAAGGACCTACCGACAATCTGCAAGGACTTTGAAGAGTTGGGGAAGAAAGTAAAGGAACTGGATGCACAGGTAGTTTTTTCTTCTATCCTTCCAGTAGACGGGCATGGCACCAGGAGATGGAACAGGATCCTTGATGCAAACAACTGGCTAAGACGATGGTGCAGACAACAAGGATTTGGATTCCTGGACCACGGTGTGAATTACTGGTATGATGGACTCCTCGCCAGAGACGGACTACACCTCAACAAACCTGGGAAACACACATTCGCCAGAAGACTCGCTACACTCATCAGGAGGGCGTTAAACTAGAAGAAGAGGGGACGGGAAGAAAAACATTAGACTCGAACAAAGACGACCCAGGAAAACATACTCAGAAGGGAGGTAAGAACATTTCTAAAACAATCCACAGTGAGGAGATTGGAACAAAACAAAATCCTCTAAACTGCATGCTCGCAAACGCCAGAAGCCTGACAAACAAGATGGAAGAACTAGAAGCAGAAATATCTACAGGTAACTTTGACATAGTGGGAATAACCGAGACATGGTTAGATGAAAGCTATGACTGGGCAGTTAACTTACAGGGTTACAGTCTGTTTAGAAAGGATCGTAAAAATCGGAGAGGAGGAGGGGTTTGTCTCTATGTAAAGTCTTGTCTAAAGTCCACTTTAAGGGAGGATATTAGCGAAGGGAATGAGGATGTCGAGTCCATATGGGTTGAAATTCATGGAGGGAAAAATGGTAAGAAAATTCTCATTGGGGTCTGTTACAAACCCCCAAATATAACAGAAAGCATGGAAAGTCTACTTCTAAAGCAGATAGATGAAGCTGCAACCCATAATGAGGTCCTGGTTATGGGGGACTTTAACTACCCGGATATTAACTGGGAAACAGAAACCTGTGAAACCCATAAAGGCAACAGGTTTCTGCTAATAACCAAGAAAAATTATCTTTCACAATTGGTGCAGAATCCAACCAGAGGAGCAGCACTTTTAGACCTAATACTATCTAATAGACCTGACAGAATAACAAATCTGCAGGTGGTTGGGCATTTAGGAAATAGCGACCACAATATTGTGCAGTTTCACCTGTCTTTCACTAGGGGGACTTGTCAGGGAGTCACAAAAACATTGAACTTTAGGAAGGCAAAGTTTGACCAGCTTAGAGATGCCCTTAATCTGGTAGACTGGGACAATATCCTCAGAAATAAGAATACAGATAATAAATGGGAAATGTTTAAGAACATCCTAAATAGGCAGTGTAAGCGGTTTATACCTTGTGGGAATAAAAGGACTAGAAATAGGAAAAACCCAATGTGGCTAAACAAAGAAGTAAGACAGGCAATTAACAGTAAAAAGAAAGCATTTGCACTACTAAAGCAGGATGGCACCATTGAAGCTCTAAAAAACTATAGGGAGAAAAATACTTTATCTAAAAAACTAATTAAAGCTGCCAAAAAGGAAACAGAGAAGCACATTGCTAAGGAGAGTAAAACTAATCCCAAACTGTTCTTCAACTATATCAATAGTAAAAGAATAAAAACTGAAAATGTAGGCCCCTTAAAAAATAGTGAGGAAAGAATGGTTGTAGATGACGAGGAAAAAGCTAACATATTAAACACCTTCTTCTCCACGGTATTCACGGTGGAAAATGAAATGCTAGGTGAAATCCCAAGAAACAATGAAAACGCTATATTAAGGGTCACCAATCTAACCCAAGAAGAGGTGCGAAACCGGCTAAATAAGATTAAAATAGATAAATCTCCGGGTCCGGATGGCATACACCCACGAGTACTAAGAGAACTAAGTAATGTAATAGATAAACCATTATTTCTTATTTTTAGTGACTCTATAGCGACAGGGTCTGTTCCGCAGGACTGGCGCATAGCAAATGTGGTGCCAATATTCAAAAAGGGCTCTAAAAGTGAACCTGGAAATTATAGGCCAGTAAGTCTAACCTCTATTGTTGGTAAAATATTTGAAGGGTTTCTGAGGGATGTTATTCTGGATTATCTCAATGAGAATAACTGTTTAACTCCATATCAGCATGGGTTTATGAGAAATCGCTCCTGTCAAACCAATCTAATCAGTTTTTATGAAGAGGTAAGCTATAGGCTGGACCACGGTGAGTCATTGGACGTGGTATATCTCGATTTTTCCAAAGCGTTTGATACCGTGCCGCACAAGAGGTTGGTACACAAAATGAGAATGCTTGGTCTGGGGGAAAATGTGTGTAAATGGGTTAGTAACTGGCTTAGTGATAGAAAGCAGAGGGTGGTTATAAATGGTATAGTCTCTAACTGGGTCGCTGTGACCAGTGGGGTACCGCAGGGGTCAGTATTGGGACCTGTTCTCTTCAACATATTCATTAATGATCTGGTAGAAGGTTTACACAGTAAAATATAGATATTTGCAGATGATACAAAACTATGTAAAGCAGTTAATACAAGAGAAGATAGTATTCTGCTACAGATGGATCTGGATAAGTTGGAAACTTGGGCTGAAAGGTGGCAGATGAGGTTTAACAATGATAAATGTAAGGTTATACACATGGGAAGAGGGAATCAATATCACCATTACACACTGAACGGGAAACCACTGGGTAAATCTGACAGGGAGAAGGACTTGGGGATCCTAGTTAATGATAAACTTACCTGGAGCAGCCAGTGCCAGGCAGCAGCTGCCAAGGCAAACAGGATCATGGGGTGCATTAAAAGAGGTCTGGATACACATGATGAGAGCATTATACTGCCTCTGTACAAATCCCTAGTTAGACCGCACATGGAGTACTGTGTCCAGTTTTGGGCACCGGTGCTCAGGAAGGATATAATGGAACTAGAGAGAGTACAAAGGAGGGCAACAAAATTAATAAAGGGGATGGGAGAACTACAATACCCAGATAGATTAGCGAAATTAGGATTATTTAGTCTAGAAAAAAGACGACTGAGGGGCGATCTAATAACCATGTATAAGTATATAAGGGGACAATACAAATATCTCGCTGAGGATCTGTTTATACCAAGGAAGGTGACGGGCACAAGGGGGCATTCTTTGCGTCTGGAGGAGAGAAGGTTTTTCCACCAACATAGAAGAGGATTCTTTACTGTTAGGGCAGTGAGAATCTGGAATTGCTTGCCTGAGGAGGTGGTGATGGCGAACTCAGTCGAGGGGTTCAAGAGAGGCCTGGATGTCTTCCTGGAGCAGAACAATATTGTATCATACAATTATTAGGTTCTGTAGAAGGACGTAGATCTGGGTATTTATTATGATGGAATATAGGCTGAACTGGATGGACAAATGTCTTTTTTCAGCCTTACTAACTATGTTACTATGTTACTAATGTGCTACATGTATACCAGCTCAATGTTTGTGTTTTTTCATTTCACCGGTCCAGTCACCTCATCGGTTCAGTCACCTCACCAGTCCAGTCACCTCTCGGGTTCTGTCATTTCACCAGTCCTATCATCTTATCAGTCCAGTCACCTCACCTGTCCAGTCACCTCACCTGTCCATTCACCTCATCGGTCCTGTCACCTCACCAGTCCAGTCACCTCACCGGTTCAGTCACTTCACCAGTCCAGTCACCTCTCGGGTTCTGTCATTTCACCAGTCCTATCATCTCACTGGTCCTGTCACCTCACCGGTCCAGTCACCTTACTGGTCCTGTCACCTCACTGGTCCAGTCACCTCACCGGTCCTGTCACCTCACCGGTCCAGTCACCTCACCGGTCCTGTCACCTCACCAGTCCAGTCACCTCTCGGGTTATGTCACCTCACTGGTCCAGTCACCTTACTGGTCCAGACTTGGAACCTCATGTATAACCCAGCTCTGTTACACCTGTCCCACATTACTGTAATTTCGCTTCTCCTTCATCTGCCACTGCCTTCACTATGCACCATTGTATACTGTGCTTCTAGTGCTACTTCTTGTCCACTCCTATTCCCCACCGCTGATTTACGTGTACAACTGTCCACACTGAAGTCCATAGACAATATGGAACTAAGCAGGTGCTCAGATAGTGTAGATGTGGGGGGATGGTAGCATGGAGGTGCAGATCATTGAGGCAGCCAGCTGGGTGACAGAAAGTGGGGTAGAGGGAACAGTGTCAGGAGATTAGTCCTGATCTGGTTACAGTATACCCCAAAATAGTTTGGCAAGTAGGCGTCTGAGGGGGCTGTCATTACAGGGTTAGCACCGCTGCACCAAGATGTCCTCTGGAACCCAGGACTAGCTTCTATCAATCAAAGTGCCTGTGACAAGGAATATTATTTTAGGAGTGGTGATTAGGATTCTTTCCGACCAGTTTAATGGTTGCCACCTCCCAGGACCCCCAGATTGTTACGTTTCCTAGTAAAAACCACGTGAGAGCATCAAACAACGGACAAGGAGACAATGTACTGGCAGAGAGAAAAGGCCGAGGTTACTATAGAGTGCTGATAAGGATTGCCAAGAATTCCTGATAATCTCCGATAGATAAATATCTATTTACAGGTCTCTGTGGATAACAATGGCGGATTGTCACCACACAATCCATCCATCCATGAGGATTCACTACAAATCTGCCCTAATCCCTGGCTCTAGTTGGCTGGAAGGACTGTGAGGTCTACTTGATACTTCTAGCACCTGTCCACAGACGCTTTATTCCTGTTTAGCAGGATAATGCAGGTGAGGTGTTCAGTGTTACATCTTGTACCTCTGCCAATGCATCCTGGCATGAATCTACATGGAGTAATCCTCGTGGTGCTCATGTGACCTTGGAGTATTGTGAAGCGCATCAACAAGCACCAGTTAATGAATTGAGGCACAAAACAACTTCTGTCCTTCTGTATGTGGATGATTATTGTGTGTGGTGATGATGCCTCATTACTATTATTTGTATCCCCACTTTATTATGCAGCTATTGTTTGTCTTCAAATTAAGTCTTTTTCAAACGTGCTGTTGCTTAGTTCTATTCCTCCCATTCAATAGATGTAATTTTCGTTTTTCTTGCCCAGATGTAGAATATTGCATTTTTCCCTGTTAAAAACCATTGTATTAGTCGCTGACCATTGTTCAAGCTTATCTAGAACCTTCAGAATCCTTTCTCTGTCTTCTCTCATGTTAGCTATCCCTCCTAGCTTTACACTGTCAGCAAATTTGATCTGTTTGCCTTCAGTTCCCTTATCTAATTAATTTATAAAAATGTTGCGCAACACTGGGTCAGGACAGAGCATTGTAGTACCCCACATGAAACACTCTTCCAATTGGATGTGTAAGCACTTATTTCCACTGAGTATGATCACTGAGCCAGTTATAAATCCATATAACTGTAGCCATGTCAATCCCACACTTGGTAATTTTCTCAATAAGGATAGTATGATATACTTTATCAAATGATTTGCTGAAGTCTAGATACACTATATGTACCACATTTCCCTGATCCACCCAGTCAGTGATTCCATCATAGAAGGAAATTAGATTAGTCTGGCTAATGGTCTGTTTGCTACAAACCCATGCTGGCTCAGGTTAATTACTGTATTCTTATCCAAATACTTTCATACATTATGTTTAATAATTTGTTCAAAGATCTCCCCTGATATAGAAGTAAGGATCACTGGCCTGTAATGTCCTGGCTCCGTCTTCTTTTATTTTTTGAAAATACAGACATTTGCACTTCACAAATCTTCAGGGACTACTCCTGTTATCCAGGATTTTTCAGAGTTTCTGGCCAGTGGTTCTGCAATTTTCTCTAGCTCTTTCAGTACCTGAGGATGTAATTAATCTGGACCAGGATATGTAAATTCATGTAAATTAGCTAAGTGATCCCTCACCATCTCTCTCTCTCACCGTTTATGGAAAATGTGGATTCTTTTATTTCTTTGATGGCCCCATGAAGATCAGTTGTTTTTACATTTGCTTTCTTAGAGAACAAAAGTGGAAAATAAAAATTTAAAGTTTGGCTTCTCAACATCATTTTTTACCTCTTCACCCATTTCATCCTGTAAAGATCCTATGTTATCTTTGACTTTTCTTTTGTCCCCCAAATCCTTTTTTTTACTGCTTTTGGTCTCCCTTACAAGCCTTACTTCATTACTGGCTTTATATGCCCCCCTCTTTCCAATTAATATACATTTCTTTTTTCCCTTTTAACAATTGATAAGTTCTTTGTTCATCCATCCTGGTCTCTTTAAATGCTTCCAATTCTTCCTTTTTTTCGGAATTGTTACCGATTTGTGCTGAGAGAATTTCATTTAGCAAAATCTCCCATCCTTCTTGGACGTTTCTGTCCTTTAGAACATTCTGTCATTGGACCTTTCCTACCCTCCCTCTTTCTGAGTCCATTAGTTAGTAACATAATTAGTTAGTTAGTTAGTTAGTAGTAAGGCCGAAAAAAGACATTTGTCCATGCAGTTCAGCCTATATTCCATCATAATAAATCCCCAGATCTACGTCCTTCTACAGAACCTAATAATTGTATGATACAATATTGTTCTGCTCCAGGAAGACATCCAGGCCTCTCTTGAACCCCTCGACTGAGTTCGCCATCACCACCTCCTCAGGCAAGCAATTCCAGATTCTCACTGCCCTAACAGTAAAGAATCCTCTTCTATGTTGGTGGAAAAACCTTCTCTCCTCCAGACGCAAAGAATGCCCCCTTGTGCCCGTCACCTTCCTTGGTATAAACAGATCCTCAGCTAGATATTTGTATTGTCCCCTTATATACTTATACATGGTTATTAGATCGCCCCTCAGTCGTCTTTTTTCTAGACTAAATAATCCTAATTTCGCTAATCTATCTGGGTATTGTAGTTCTCCCATCCCCTTTATTAATTTTGTTGCCCTCCTTTGTACTCTCTCTAGTTCCATGATATCCTTCCTGAGCACCGGTGCCCAAAACTGGACACAGTACTCCATGTGCGGTCTAACTAGGGATTTGTACAGAGGCAGTATAATGCTCTCATCATGTGTATCCAGACCTCTCTTAATGCACCCCATGATCCTGTTTGCCTTGGCAGCTGCTGCCTGGCACTGGCTGCTCCAGGTAACTTTATAATTAACTAGGATCCCCAAGTCCTTCTCCCTGTCAGATTTACCCAGTGGTTTCCCGTTCAGTGTGTAATGGTGATATTGATTCCCTCTTCCCATGTGTATAACCTTACATTTATCATTGTTAAACCTCATCTGCCACCTTTCAGCCCAAGTTTCCAACTTATCCAGATCCATCTGTAGCAGAATACTATCTTCTCTTGTATTAACTGCTTTAAAATCTGCATTTCTGAAGTCTAACCTTTAAGTCCTTGCTGGTCTTCTTCCTCTTGTAATCCAAAATTTGAGGATAGCATGGTCGCAGCCTCCTAAATCCCCAGCCACCTTTACTTCCTCAACTATTTCCTCATGTTAGTAAGAATTATCGTATTTTCCCGACTATAAGACGCACTTTTTCCCCCCCAAAAAAGGGGGGAAAATGGGGGGAGCATCTTATAGTCATAATGCAGGCTTACCGGCAGTGGTGCGGCAGCGGCAGAGGTGCGGGGATGAGGAGGCGGTATGGCGTGAGCGGGGTCCCTTCCACAGGTGAGGTGATGCAGCAGCCCGGTAAGCAGCAGACCCGGGTTAATTACCGGTTTATCGGTGGCAGCGGCCATCTTCCTGAGGCTGCGCGTGCACAGATGGAGTGCTCTGCTTCCTGGGGCTTCAGAAAAATGGCCGCGGGAGGCCGCGCATGCGCAGATGGAGATCGTGGCGACCATTTTCCTGAAGCCAAGTTTGCAGATTTAGATTTCGGCTTCAGGAAAATGTCCGGCGCGATCTCCATCTGCGCATGCGCGGCCTTCCGCGGCCATTTTCCTGAACCCCGTGAAGCAGAGCACTCCATCTGCGCACGCGCGGCCTCAGGAAGATGGCTGCCGCCACCGATAAACCGGTAATTAACCCGGCTCTGCTGCTTACTGGGCTGCTGCATCACCTCACTTGTGGAAGGGATCCTAATCACGCCATACCGCTCATTATCCCCGCATCTCTGCCATCGCCACACCAC
Source organism: Ranitomeya imitator (assembly GCF_032444005.1). Classification (NCBI taxonomy): domain Eukaryota; kingdom Metazoa; phylum Chordata; class Amphibia; order Anura; family Dendrobatidae; genus Ranitomeya; species Ranitomeya imitator. The sequence continues at coordinate 4,829,185 of NC_091282.1, read as the reverse complement.
TGCTGCAAACCCCCATGGACACCAGGCCGTGGCGTCGGCCACCTAAGCAGGAAGGGACCCTGCTCAGGTGCACGCCGTACTGCATCACCCCACCTCTGCTGACACCATGGCTCCTGTGACCCTGCTCTGCCACCGCCAGCCCTCAGGTAGGATACTGTAAATTCGGACAATAATTTTTTCTGCAATTTTCACCCCAAATTTGGTGTGCGTCTTATAGTCCGAAAAATATGGTAGGTCCAAGATTGCAGATCCTCTTGTTCTCTCTTCTACCTTTTGAAAGATAAAGTGGTCAGCAAGAGAAGATAAGACTTTTTTGGACCCATTACTTTTGCCTGAGAGATTCTCAACAAATATCTGGATCGTTAAAATCTCCCATGATCACCATGTCATACTCCAGGTGGAGATATACGTTTTCCTAACATACAACGTAACACTTCCTCTTCTCTTTTTAAACCTTTTCCTAATAAATAAGTTGTAGCCTTCTAGCCTTGTATTCCAATCATGTGCTTCGTCCCACTATGTCTCAGTGATGCCTATGACATCTCTCTTCCTGTGTCAGCAGCTCCAGCTCTCCTTGTTTGTTCCCCATGCTCGGTGCCTTTGTATAGACACATTTTAGTTTGTAGCCGGCTTCTCTTGATCCGTATGTATTGGTAGATACAGACTGTTAGGGAGTGTAGATGTCAGCTATGTGGCCCCAAAGTCTTTCTGTGCCCTTGGTGTTATAGACGGGTTGGCCCAGTGGTGATTCTGTGGGCGGCACGGTCGTCTCTCCAACGCGGCATCCACCGCTTGTTGTGGATGAAAGGAGATAGCAGCAGCTGAACAGGAAAGGGTTCTCTACAGTTAGAGCAGTCAGACGGTGGGATGCCGAGCACAGGAGGTAGTAATGGCCGACACTAGAACAGCCCTTATACAGGGGCCAGATGATTTCTTTGATACACAGAACATTGCGGGTAATAGCTAAACTAGTGACAAAATGTACAATTGGTGGAGAAAGGTTGAACTTGATGGACCGGGGTCTTTATTCAAACTACGTGACTATGTAACATTTAGGGAATGTGCAGACGACCTGGAATTGGCAGCGCTTAGGACAGAGCACATGTCCGCTGCATCCAAAGTGCTTCCGTCTATTGAACTCGGGTGAATTCGCATGTGTGCACTGAAACGTATGGATTCACACCATCCAATTGATTGTATGGGTGAAATTTCTCTTACCGAGACTAGCGTCTTCACAAGAGAAACTGACCTGCTGCAGTCTCGAGAGACGCGCCACATTTTCGTCTCCGCGGGTAATCCACGGTCGTCGCTGGACACATAGTGGACATGGGATTTCTTAAAATCCCATCCTCTATGCTGTCTGTAACATCTGGATTCTGTGGGCTGGACGTTGCAAAAGTACGCCATGTCCAACCCACAGCATTTACTTATCAACTACACATACCATTAGGATCACATTTATCCTGCGCTCTACGCTGAGCACTTACTTTGGGGTGTCCATCTAAATCTCTGAGTGACATGATTCAGATGAAATCTCCGAGGAATCCATTCACTATAATGTGGCAGCAGAGTTACTCTGAACTTCATCTGGCCTCTGTTCAGTGGTGTCCTTCTTTTCTTTTCAGAAGTGCACAAAACTGTGGCCGATGGCACTTTTATGCAATCCTGAAAAGACGAACACCGCCGAATCACAGGTCAGATGGAGTCCACGGTGCCTCCATTTTCCTCATGATAGGGAATCTTCCGTCAAGGGTTCCATCAGAATCACGTATTTCAGAGATTTACATGGAAACTCCGGTGTAAGCGCTCAACGCCGAGCGCAGGATAAATATGCACCCAGCCTTACTGCGATATTTTTTTATGCCGTTCCTTGTGTGGTATAAGTGATTAGGTGACTTTATTTTTCGGGTCGGTGCGATTACAGCGATATCAGATTTATATCGGGTTTTTATGTTTGGCTGCTGTCACACACTAAAAGACGCTTTTTACTGTGAAAAATATTTTTTCATCACCATATTTTGAGAGCTATAATTTTTCCATATTTTGGCCCACAGAGTCATGTGAGGGCTTGTTTTTTGCAGGATGAGCTGACGTTTTTATTGGTGCCATTTTCAGGCACATTACATTTTTTGATCACTTTCTATTCTGATTTTTATGAGGCAGAATGAACAAAAAAAATCAATTCAGGTTTTTTTTTATGTTATTCCGCATGTGGTAAAATTAATAAAGCAGTTTTATTTTTTGGGTCAATACAATTACAGCGATGCCTCATTTATATCATTTCTTCATGTTTTGGCGCTTTTACACAATGAAAACTATTTTATAGAGAACACAATTATCTTTGAATGGCTTTGTTTTGAGAGCTATAACTTTTGTTTTCTGCTTATGGAGCTGTTTTTGGCAGCTTGTTTTTTGTGAGACAAGATTTCATTTTCAGCGGTACCATGTTTATTTATATTCGTCTTTTTGATTGCGTTTTATTTCACTTTTTCTTCAGCGGTATGATGATGATAAACAATTGTTTCTTGCCTTGTTTATTATTTATTTTTTTGGGGTGTTCACAAAAGGGGTTTTATAGTGGGACAGTTTCATAGTTCGGGTCGTTGTGGACGCGGCGATACCAAAAATGTGTATTTTTATTGATTTTTTTCATAAAAATATTTATTTATGGGTACAATATATTTTTTTAATGTTTTACAATTTTTAAACTTTTTTTAAACTTTTTTACTTTGTCCCATTTTGGGACTTTAATTTTTTGCAGGCTGATCGCTTTTATAGCAGAGATGCAGGAGCATCCCTATGCTATGCAAACTGCCAGCGCTGCACTGACAGATAATTTGCTGATCATGCGCTGAGCATGATCTTGCAACTTTCCTAAGTCTGGTGACCTGGAAGTCGTTATGATGACATCAGGTCACCATGGCAACGATTGGGACCACGCTTGACGCCTATCATCCCTTTTCTCGCTCCCAAAATGCTGCGATCGAGTTTGATCTCAGCATTTAGGGGGATAAAGTGCTGGGAGCGGTGCGGGACTGCTCCTGACACTGAGTTCCAAGTGTCAGCTGTCAGAATCAGCTAATGCCCGGCCTTGATCGCGCCACACAGTCTGTGTGTGTGCAAAGTCATAGGGACATCTTAAGGTACCGTCACACATAACGATATCGTTAACGATATCGTTGCTTTTTGTGACGTAGCAACAATATCGTTAAGGAAATCGTTATGTGTGACAGCAACCAACAATCAGGCCCCTGCTGGGAGATCGTTGGTCGCTGAGGAAAGTCCAGGACTTTATTTCGTCGCTGGATCTCCCGCTGACATCGCTGGATCAGCGTGTGTGACACCAATCCAGCGATGTCTTCACTGGTAACCAGGGTAAACATCGGGTTACTAAGCGCAGGGCCGTGCTTAGTAACCCCATGTTTACCCTGGTTACCAGCGTAAACGTTAAAAAAACAAACACTTCATACTTACCTTCAGCTGTCTGTCCCCGGCGCTCTGCTTCTCTGCACTCCTCCTGCATCCTGTGTCAGCGCCAGCCAGCCGGAAAGCAGAGCGATGACGTCACCGCTCTGGTTTCCGGCTGACCGGCGCTGACAGTGCAGAGGAAAGCAGAGCGCCGGAGGACAGACAGCTGAAGGTAAGTAAGTAGTGTTTGTTTTTTTAATGTTTACGCTGGTAACCAGGGTAAACATCGGGTTACTAAGCACGGCCCTGCGCTTAGTAACCCGATGTTTACCCTGGTTACCGGGGACCTCGGGATCGTTGGTCGCTGGAGAGCTGTCTGTGTGACAGCTCTCCAGCGACCAAACAGTGACGCTGCAGCGATCGACATCGTTGTCGGTATCGCTGCAGCGTTGCTTAGTGTGACGGTACCCTTAGTTGGGAAAGGGGTCAAACGTTATAAATTTCAGAGGTTAATCTGCTCAGTTGAGAGCTCCTGGAAGTTTTCCTGCATTAAGGCTCTCAGCTGTGCACTGTTAGCCACTCCCCTCTCCTATATAACCTGGGCCCTGGCTAGCACTCATTGTCAGAGCTAGCTTATGCTGCATGGCTGGAGGTTGTTACTGGTTATCATAGAGAAGGTGTTTGGATTTATCTGTGACTGTTGCTTGGTTTTGAATGTATGATATTTCCCTTTCTCCTACTCTGGTTTTTCCACATCCTCCACTCCCCGATGCATTCCTCTGTTGCTTATGTGAGTATATTTGTATGATTGGTATTTTACTTTTTACATGTTCGTATTATATTTTTAGTCTGGTTGGTGTATTATGGTGCACTATTACTGCAGCGCCCCAGAGATCTGGTCGTTGCAGTATGACGCTCTGCCGCTAAGGGGAGTGATGGTACGTCTGATGGCACTGAAGGAATTCTCCTGACCAGGTATCACCAGAACACATTACAGTTCACACTCCGGCCACTAAAGGGACAAAAAGGCTTTATTTATTGAGCCACTCCTCACACTGGTAAAACTAGGGGTTGGGGAGGAAGTTAGTCAGAAGCTGACTGGGTTGGATTCAGGCAACATCCCGTGGCAGGGGGTGTTGCAGGGAGAAGACACAGGGGGTCCCTGTCAGGCGTAGGAACCTGGCAGGTGCCTAGCAAACAGAGCAGAACGTAACGGAACCGCGCCTGCACCTCCTTGCGGCGGTATCCTAAGAAAGAGACAAGAAAGGAAGGATATTGTGGAACAGTGTAAACGAGATCAAGCACAAAGGAGAGCCAGTAGGAGTCGTGCCGTGAGACCGAGGCAACATCCTACTGAGGCGTGTAGCCGGTGGCCGGAACACCGCGGAAGTAACTGACTCTAGGCCTTACTTCAAACTCCGCAGGACAGTTAATTATAGGTTGGCTGTCTACCTTAAATTTCCTAAGAAGACATAGGGGGCAACAGTGGGAGAGGGGCGTCTCTAGGGTCCCGGAAGACCTCCAAGCCTTCCCGTCATACGGGTGCGTCCTAGCCAAAACATACTGGGGGACGAGAAACTAGCAACATCTGGAACTAAAGAGAGAGAGAGCTGTAAAGAACGAACGAAATGAGAATAGCAGTTTTGAGGACTATTCCGAATGCTCAGCAGGGTAGGACTACAACACACAGGCGCTAGTGGTGGGCAACGATTTCCACCTGCAAAGTGAATTCTGGAAGTGCCCATCGGACCGGCCGGTCTCAGCCAGCCCTGTTAAGCGTGCTCTGGATTGAGGATCCTGAAGTCTTCAGTAAAGAGGTAAAGAGACTGCAACCTTGTGTCCTCGTTATTGTCAGCACCTCACACCATCACCATCTACCTTACTGGGAGGCCCTGGGGACATAATTCACCCGTGGGAAGGTATACCATCCAGCTGCCATTCCATCACCCCAGCGGACCCCATAGCAGCGTCGGTCACCCTGACCGAACACCACAGGTGGTGTCACGAACCCCTGACAGACTACACCACCTTCATTGGACGCCCCTTAGCAGGGTCACGGACCGGGTCCAGCCACCGTGACATCCCCAGAACTGAGCCAGCAGAGGACCGGTACTGAGTAACCCGTGGCCCTGCGTCTGGGGCGTCCCATCTTCGTCATCTGCGTCCCATTACTCCCATCTTCACTTGGTGGGGGAAGGGTACAGAATGAGGGCAGATTCAGGAACAAAGGCAAGGCAAGTGGCCCTGGCATTTTGACTATCAGAAGTAATCCGGGGAACAGGGCGAGCTAGAGCATACTAGCGTTAGGGACAGAGAAGGAGCCCCTGGTCCTGAGACACCCAACAACAGAGTCGTGACACTCCCTTCTTTCTGGGATGTTGCCCCTCCATTTTGAGGAATGTGACCCTAGTTCCAACCATCAGCTCTTACAGCCATCGAGGCAAGTGTTCCGTCTCTACTGCCCGATGGTTCAATGAGATGTGATGATGGGTCACAAACTCTTCAATGGACCCCCTTCTCCGCTGACATTCGTAAGTAACTACCACCCCCGGAATGCCAACTCTCAGTACCTAACGGCTAGGGGGCTCGATAACATTTGTCCAGACTTGGTCCTGGCTCGCCTCTTTGTCTCTTCCGACCATCCTAGACTCTGCAATCCACTTACCAGTTCTTGAATCCTGGCTCAATCCAGTCCACAAAAACTCCAGTGGTAAAGGATGCGGCTTGGGTTCAGGCTTTTGTGGTTCCGGGATCGGCTGGATCAGGAACACAGGCTCCTGCCACCTCTGTTGTTGCGCCAGCTTCCTCTGGCTCTGATATTCCTCTGATCACTCCCTGTGGAGTCTCATGTGCTTCTGCCATCTTTATCACCCACTAAGCACATACATTACACTGTACGGATGACTAATTGAATACAAATGAAAAATTTAATACCGTATTTTCCGGCGTATAAGACGACTGGGCATATAAGACGACCCCCAACTTTTCCATTTAAAATATAAAATCTTCTCAAAAGTCGGGGGTTGTCTTATATGCTGGGTGTTGTCTTATAGGGTGGGTGCGGAGCAATTTGCGGTCGACGTATATAGTGGGGGGGGGGAGAGTGGTCCCGATGACGAGGTGAGGGAGCGCCTCACCAGGAAGGTGTAAGTGAAGCAAACAGTCAGCGTCTGGGATGCCAGGGTTATGCAAAAAAGAGAGAGGTACTGTGCCTAGAAAAGCACTCCTCTTTCACTCATCTGGCTCGCCCTTGTATCCTATTATCTCCTTCTCTGCCTCTGCTTCACTTACACCTTCCCGGTGAGGTGCCCCCTCACCTCGTCATTGGGGTCGCTCCCCCCCACAATATGCGGCGACCGCAGATTACTCCACACCTGCCCTATAAGACGACACCTGGCATATAAGGCGATACCCGACTTTTGAGAAGATTTTCAGGGGTTAAAAAGTAGTCTTATACGCCAGAAAATACAGTACTTATTTGGAGTGTTAAAAATTACACAAATGTATCCCAGACCATGTGATACTGTATGGCTGAGAAATGCAAGCCTACAATATTTTTAAATGCTTTTTCCTCTGTTTTACTGTAGAAATCACAGAAATGCACCCAGACTGTGGATCCGCAGCCAAATCCACACCGTGTGCACATAGCCTAATTCTAACCGTAACCCTAATTGCAACCCTAACCCTTATTGCAACCCTAACCCTAATTGCAACCCTAACCCTAATTGCGACCCTAACCCTAACCCTAATTGCAACCCTAACCCTAATTGCAACCCTAACCCTAATTGCGACCCTAACCCTAATTGCAACCCTAACCCTAATTGCGACCCTAACCCTAATTGCAACCCTAACCCTAAATGCAACCCTAACCCTAATTGCAACCCTAACCCTAATTGCAACCCTAACCCTAATTGCAACCCTAACCCTAATTGCAACCCTAACCCTAATTGCGACCCTAACCCTAATTGCAACCCTAACCCTAAATGCAACCCTAACCCTAATTGCAACCCTAACCCTAGTGGAAAAATAAAAGTAAATATATTTTCTTTATTTCATTATTTTCCCTGTCTATGGAGGTGATAAAGGGGGGTTATTTACTATTTTTTTTATTTTGATCACTGTGATAGGTTATATCATAGTGATCAAAATTGTCCTGGAATGAATCTGCCGGCCGGCAGATACGGCAGGCACACTGCGCATGCGCCCGTCATTTTTGAAGATGGTGGCGCCCATGGAGAAGCCAGATGGACACCGGAGCTCGGTAAGTATGGGGGGTGAGATCGGACCATGGGGGGGGTGAGGTCGGACTGGGGGGAGTGGACGGGATGATGGAGGAAAGTGGAGGACAGCAGAGGTCAGGACGGCAGACGGAGGGGAGATCGGTGGCAGTGGCGGGTGCAGATCGTGGTCTCCAGCCATGGCCGATGCTATTGCAGCATCGGCCATGGCTGGATTGTAATATTTCACCAATTTTCATTGGTGAAATATTACGATTGCTCTGATTGAAAGTGAAAGTGAAACAGTCACTTTCAACAGCCAATCAGATTGATCGTAGCCAAAGGGGGCGAAGCCACCCCCCCTGTGCTGAAGTACCAGTCCCCCTGTCCCTGCAGGTCAGGTGAAATTACAGTTAACCCTTTCACCCGACCTGCAGGAGCGCGATCATTCTGTGACGCAGCAAATGCGTCACAGATCGGATTGGCACGACTTTCATGATGCATACGCTGTGTCCCAGGTCGGGAAGGGGTTAAAGTATATTCAATATTTTCACCCTCCCCCCCAAAAAAAGCTGCAGCTATATATTTACCAAAGAACTGCACAGCCCTAATCCCTGTCTATAGACTGGATTCTGTCACTGCCCCTGCTCCTTCGACTCTCTCTCCCTGGGCTAAATGCAGATTGTATGTGATACAGATGATTAGCTTTTAGAAGGGCCGTTAGTATGATGGCTCAGCTTCAGCACCAGTATCTACACTATAGGCTTCTGATTCATTATATCGTGAAAACACAGGCCTGGACAAGCACCTTCATCCCTCCAATACGGAGTGTCACAGAGCTGTGCAATGGCGTCAGTGTGCTGAGTCGGGCGGTGCCTGTTCTTTTATAACACCTGATGATGTCACTGTCAGGAACATGATGTAGTTGATTCTCCAAATAAATGCACTGTCAGGATGCAGTGGACCCATTACTGGACTAATTATCCTATTAGTTACGCCCTCACATTTTTTTGTGCTTTTTTGCACTTTATTTTCCTCGGTGTTCCGGCCACCGGCTACGCGCCTCAGTAGGATGTTGCCTCGGTCTCACGGCATGACTCCTACTGGCTCTCCTTTGTGCTTGATCTCATTTCTCAGTGTTCCACAATATCCTTCGCTTCGTGTCTCTTTCTTAGGATACCGCCGCAAGGTAGTGCAGGTGCGGTTCCGTAACGTTCTGTTCTGTTCGCTAGGCACCTGCCAGGTTCCCACGCCTGACAGGGACCCCCCTGTGTGTTCTCCCTGCAATACCCCCTGCCACGGGATGTTGCCTGAATCCAACTCAGTCAGCTTCTGACTAACTTTCTATCCAACCCCTAGTTTTACCAGTGTGAGGAGGGGCCCAATAAATAAAGCCTTTTGTTCCCCCTAGTGGCCGGAGTGTGAAGTGTAATGTGTGCTGGTGATACCTGGTCAGTGGAATTCCTTCAGTGCCATCAGACGTACCATCACTCCCCTTAGTGGCAGAGCGATACTACTGCAACGACCAGGTCTCTGGGGCGCTGCATCACGACCCGGGAGGGTATAAGATAGTGTGAGCTCATTTTGCACTAGTTCTTGCCCAGGGAACCAGCTAAAGAGAGACTCTGTGATGCATTTTGATGTCACCCCTCCCCCAAGCCACATGGTCAGCCATGATATAAGACAAATGTAAGTTTATTTTCACCTTTATTGCCTTTTATTTTGTAATTGTCTGTACATACTATAATTGTCTCATTTTGGTAATATCTATATACTTTTGTAAACACTACTTAATCTTTTTTGGAGTAAAAGCTATAATATTTACTTGTCTCGTCCTCCTTGCTCTAAAACGTGCCTCCAGCGTCCTCTGAAGTAAATTATGCTACTAATTGGGTTGACTCCTGACCTGTTATTAATCTTAAGTAATAGGAACTGGTGGCAGTGAAGTGTCCTGCGCTGGTGGGTAACGCTGGCAGTGACAGAACGGGGTTTATAAGTGTATTGCTCGGCTGCAGCTGGGAATAATTATATCACCCTCGCGGCAGCATGCCCAATAGCCAGTACATGACCGTGCAGCCTTTCTGGCGACTAATTATCCTAGGTGCAGTTCCATGACTGACCTGAGGGTAAGGGGGTGCCAGTGAGCTGCAAGTTCCAAATCGGAACTGGGAAGTGGGATAAATAAGTCCCTGCAGGACGATCTGGGGGCAACCAAACACCCCCGGTTCTTGACAGTCACACTGCCAGCCAATCACAGTAATGCCACAACCAAGATGGCTATGCCGTTATAGTGACTCACAGGCAATCCCGGCATGCTTATTGGCTGCATAAGACTCCAAAAATAATGGGCAGGGAATTGAGTTTTACACATAGCATCACCCTTTGCTTACCGAGTAACGAGCACATCCGAGCACCATGAAACTCGAGTGATAACCGAGTATCTCCGAGCACTTTTGCTCATCAATAGTTTCTATAGATGAAGGATCATTAGAGGTTAAGATTCGGTCATGTGTCAGGGGTTCACATCCAAGGAAAGGTTGTTAGAGGTTCAGATCCAATGGGGCGTCAGAGGTTCACATCAGAGGAAGGATTGACAGAGACTCACATCTTATGGTGGTATCAGGGCTTCACATCTGATGGGGTGCCAGCAGTTCAATCAGAGGTTCACATCCAGGGCCAGATCCAGGTTTTCATGGGCCCCGGGCAAAAGAGTCTCAGTGGGCCCAGTAACACATACCATGATTTATGATGCACAGATAAAAAATACAGGTAAAGTACAATGCCAAAGGTTTAACTTCTTACATGAGTGATATACATTGTACATTCTACAATAGCTCAGAAACCAGAGAATTCTCATACCAAACAATGTGACTGCAGACTTATCAATATGTATGGGACAGTATGGTCCTCTATACAGTATAATGGGCACCACATAGTCCACCATACAGTATAATGGGCACCACATAGTCCTCCATACAGTATTATGGACACCTTATAGTCCTCCATACAGTATTATGGGCACCACATAGTCCTCCATACAGTATTATGGTCAACACATAGTCCTCCATACAGTATTATGGGATCCACATAGTCCTCCATACAGTATTATGGGCACCACATAGTCCTCTATACAGTATTATGGGCACCACGTAGTCCTCTATACAGTATTATGGGCACAACATAGTCCTCCATACAGTATTTTGGGCACCACATAGTCCTCCATACAGTATTATGGGCACCACATAGTCCTCCATACACATGGAAACAGGAACACATGGGCTACTTGCACAGTGAACAAGTCTGTAAGAAACATTTTTTCAAACTGAGTGTTTTTGGTTTTACCATTCTCTTTTGTGTCTTCAGGTTTCTTGGTGGTGTGTGAACATGTTCTTACAGACTTGTTCACTGTGCAAGTAGCCCATGTGTTCCTGTTTCCATGATTGTTCTCTTGTGTCTACAAGACTGGGGAGTTCCACCACTCCTCTTGGGCTAGCTGCACAAAAGCTGTTCTGCCCTGTATGCACACATGGATTTTTCCTCTCTGAACCCTGTTCACACAGGTAATATACAGATGATCAGGTTTTTAAATACATCAGATAGGGATTGCATACATTAGTTAGGACTGCTCTGATATGGGTATACCGTGAAGATTGGTAGAGCAGCTTAGTATACATTTTTTGCAAAAAACGTATCAACCAAATACCCTGTTATTTACATCTTTTACTAGCACTTGCGGATTACTGCAAACATTTTTTCAAACTGAGTGTTTTTGGTTTTACCATTCTCTTTTGTGTCTTCATAGTCCTCCATACAGTATTATGGGATCCACATAGTCCTCTATACAGTATTATAGGCACCACATAGTCCTCCATACAATATTATGGGCACAACATAGTCCTCCATACAGTATTATGGACACCTTATAGTCCTCCATACAGTATTATGGGCACCACATAGTCCTCCATACAGTATTATGGGCACAACATAGTCCTCCATACAGTATTATGGGCACCACATAGTCCTCTATACAGTATTATAGGCACCACATAGTCCTCCATACAGTATTATGGGCACCACATAGTCCTCCATACAGTATTATGGGATCCACATAGTCCTCTATACAGTATTATAGGCACCACATAGTCCTCCATACAATATTATGGGCACAACATAGTCCTCCATACAGTATTATTGGCACCACATATTCCTTTATACAGTATAATGGGCACCACATAGTCCTCTCTACAGTATTATGGGCACAACATAGTCCTCCATACAGTATTATGGGATCCACATAGTCCTCTATACAGTATTATAGGCACCACATAGTCCTTCATACAATATTATGGGCACAACATAGTTCTCCATACAGTATTATGGGCACCACATATTCCTCTATACAGTATAATGGGCACCACATAGTCCTCCATACAGTATTATGGACATCACATTATTATTATTATACATTTTTATAGCGCCATTTATTCCATGGCGCTTTACATGTGAACAGGGCAAATATAGACAAGTACAATAAACATGAGTAAAACAAAGCACACACAAGTACAGGAGGAAAGAGGACCCTGCCCCCTGCCTAGCTGGTCATGCGGTGGTTCAGTAGACTGGGGATCACTGCAGCTTGTAGGCTTGTCGGAAGAGGTGGGTTTTCAGTTTCCTTTTGAAGGTTTCCGTGGTAGGTGAGATCCTAATGTGTTGGGGTAGAGAGTTTCAGAGTATAGGGGAAGCACGGGAGAAGTCTTGGATGCGGTTGTGGGAGGAAGAGATGAAAGAGGAGTAGAGGAGATCATGAGATGATTGAAGGTTGCGTGTAGGTAGGTACTGGGAGACCATGTCACAGAAGTATGGAGGAGGTATGGGAGGTAAGAACATTTCTAAAACAATCCACAGCGAGGAGATTGGAACAAAACAAAATCCTCTAAACTGCATGCTCGCAAACGCCAGAAGCCTGACAAACAAGATGGAAGAACTAGAAGCAGAAATATCTACAGGTAACTTTGACATAGTGGGAATAACCGAGACATGGTTAGATGAAAGCTATGACTGGGCAGTTAACTTACAGGGTTACAGTCTGTTTAGAAAGGATCGTAAAAATCGGAGAGGAGGAGGGGTTTGTCTCTATGTAAAGTCTTGTCTAAAGTCCACTTTAAGGGAGGATATTAGCGAAGGGAATGAGGATGTCGAGTCCATATGGGTCGAAATTCATGGAGGGAAAAATGGTAACAAAATTCTCATTGGGGTCTGTTACAAACCCCCAAATATAACAGAAAGCATGGAAAGTCTACTTCTAAAGCAGATAGATGAAGCTGCAACCCATAATGAGGTCCTGGTTATGGGGGACTTTAACTACCCGGATATTAACTGGGAAACAGAAACCTGTGAAACCCATAAAGGCAACAGGTTTCTGCTAATAACCAAGAAAAATTATCTTTCACAATTGGTGCAGAATCCAACCAGAGGAGCAGCACTTTTAGACCTAATACTATCTAATAGACCTGACAGAATAACAAATCTGCAGGTGGTCGGGCATCTAGGAAATAGCGACCACAATATTGTGCAGTTTCACCTGTCTTTCACTAGGGGGACTTGTCAGGGAGTCACAAAAACATTGAACTTTAGGAAGGCAAAGTTTGACCAGCTTAGAGATGCCCTTAATCTGGTAGACTGGGACAATATCCTCAGAAATAAGAATACAGATAATAAATGGGAAATGTTTAAGAACATCCTAAATAGGCAGTGTAAGCGGTTTATACCTTGTGGGAATAAAAGGACTAGAAATAGGAAAAACCCAATGTGGCTAAACAAAGAAGTAAGACAGGCAATTAACAGTAAAAAGAAAGCATTTGCACTACTAAAGCAGGATGGCACCATTGAAGCTCTAAAAAACTATAGGGAGAAAAATACTTTATCTAAAAAACTAATTAAAGCTGCCAAAAAGGAAACAGAGAAGCACATTGCTAAGGAGAGTAAAACTAATCCCAAACTGTTCTTCAACTATATCAATAGTAAAAGAATAAAAACTGAAAATGTAGGCCCCTTAAAAAATAGTGAGGAAAGAATGGTTGTAGATGACGAGGAAAAAGCTAACATATTAAACACCTTCTTCTCCACGGTATTCACGGTGGAAAATGAAATGCTAGGTGAAATCCCAAGAAACAATGAAAACCCTATATTAAGGGTCACCAATCTAACCCAAGAAGAGGTGCGAAACCGGCTAAATAAGATTAAAATAGATAAATCTCCGGGTCCGGATGGCATACACCCACGAGTACTAAGAGAACTAAGTAATGTAATAGATAAACCATTATTTCTTATTTTTAGGGACTCTATAGCGACAGGGTCTGTTCCGCAGGACTGGCGCATAGCAAATGTGGTGCCAATATTCAAAAAGGGCTCTAAAAGTGAACCTGGAAATTATAGGCCAGTGAGTCTAACCTCTATTGTTGGTAGAATATGTGAAGGGTTTCTGAGGGATGTTATTCTGGATTATCTCAATGAGAATAACTGTTTAACTCCATATCAGCATGGGTTTATGAGAAATCGCTCCTGTCAAACCAATCTAATCAGTTTTTATGAAGAGGTAAGCTATAGACTGGACCACGGTGAGTCATTGGACGTGGTATATCTCGATTTTTCCAAAGCGTTTGATACCGTGCCGCACAAGAGGTTGGTACACAAAATGAGAATGCTTGGCCTGGGGGAAAATGTGTGTAAATGGGTTAGTAACTGGCTTAGTGATAGAAAGCAGAGGGTGGTTATAAATGGTATAGTCTCTAACTGGGTCGCTGTGACCAGTGGGGTACCGCAGGGGTCAGTATTGGGACCTGTTCTCTTCAACATATTCATTAATGATCTGGTAGAAGGTTTACACAGTAAAATATCGATATTTGCAGATGATACAAAACTATGTAAAGCAGTTAATACAAGAGAAGATAGTATTCTGCTACAGATGGATCTGGATAAGTTGGAAACTTGGGCTGAAAGGTGGCAGATGAGGTTTAACAATGATAAATGTAAGGTTATACACATGGGAAGAGGGAATCAATATCACCATTACACACTGAACGGGAAACCACTGGGTAAATCTGACAGGGAGAAGGACTTGGGGATCCTAGTTAATGATAAACTTACCTGGAGCAGCCAGTGCCAGGCAGCAGCTGCCAAGGCAAACAGGATCATGGGGTGCATTAAAAGAGGTCTGGATACACATGATGAGAGCATTATACTGCCTCTGTACAAATCCCTAGTTAGACCGCACATGGAGTACTGTGTCCAGTTTTGGGCACCGGTGCTCAGGAAGGATATAATGGAACTAGAGAGAGTACAAAGGAGGGCAACAAAATTAATAAAGGGGATGGGAGAACTACAATACCCAGATAGATTAGCGAAATTAGGATTATTTAGTCTAGAAAAAAGATGACTGAGGGGCGATCTAATAACCATGTATAAGTATATAAGGGGACAATACAAATATCTCGCTGAGGATCTGTTTATACCAAGGAAGGTGACGGGCACAAGGGGGCATTCTTTGCGTCTGGAGGAGAGAAGGTTTTTCCACCAACATAGAAGAGGATTCTTTACTGTTAGGGCAGTGAGAATCTGGAATTGCTTGCCTGAGGAGGTGGTGATGGCGAACTCAGTCGAGGGG
The DNA here is from genome assembly GCF_032444005.1 of Ranitomeya imitator. Taxonomy (NCBI): domain Eukaryota; kingdom Metazoa; phylum Chordata; class Amphibia; order Anura; family Dendrobatidae; genus Ranitomeya; species Ranitomeya imitator. Next base: position 4,813,897 of record NC_091282.1, on the reverse strand, counting down.
TTCAAGAGAGGCCTGGATGTCTTCCTGGAGCAGAACAATATTGTATCATACAATTATTAGGTTCTGTAGAAGGACGTAGATCTGGGGATTTATTATGATGGAATATAGGCTGAACTGGATGGACAAATGTCTTTTTTCGGCCTTACTAACTATGTTACTATGTTACTATGAGTCAGGTTGTGAATGAATCACATAGTCCACCATACAGTATTATGGGCACCACATAGTCATCCATACAGTATTATGGTCACCACATAGTCCTCCACCATACACCATACATTGCTTCATACAGTATTATGGACACCATACATTGCTCCATACAGTATAATAGGCCCCATATAGTGCTCAATACAGAATATTTGCCCCATATAGTGTTCTATACAGTATAATGGACACATATAATGGTTCATACAGTATAATGAGACCCATATAATGCTTCAGTGTCTTCTGACTCTCTGCACTGCTCAGCACAGAGGGTGCACTGCAGTGACGGCACCCTGAGATGTCACAAGACATAGAAGACACTGGAGCTGCAGGGAATGGGAGGAGAGGTGAGTATTTGAGGAGGGGGTCGGTGTCAGTGCTGGCATCACGCTCCCTCGACTCAAAGGCCCCATAGGGTGCCTGTGTCCCAAACAGCGAGTCCAGGGCCCAGAACTTGCCTGGGTGCGCCGGGTGGTGACGCTGGCCCTGTTCACATCCAATAGGTCATTGATGGTTCACAGTTAAGGCCTTCACAGCACAGTTCAGAGATTCTCTCCAGGGTAAAGGGGAGCAGTGGTTTACAATTCAGGGGTTCACCGTGGAAGGAGCTTCAGCAGTTTACAGGTCAGGGGTCATCAGGGGTTCACAGTTTAAGGGGTGTCAGGGGTTCACAGCTCATTACCACCAGATGGTCATTAAATCACTTCCAGATTGAGTTCTGTAATGAGAGAAGAAAATGCAAAATGATCCTCAGCCCAGCAGCTCACCAGCTCCAACAGAGCGCTGGCCTCACTGTCTATTCAGCAATGTTTAGAGTGACTGATGCCGTTCTTCAATTTATGTCATACTTATTCCTTCATCCCACCAGGTGTGTAACTAGAAATTGCTGGGCTCAATAGGAAATCCAACCTAGAGAGCAAACTGGATCCTTGTAAAGGAGGTGGGGCGAGGGCTCTGTCCCCAAGTCACAACGCAAATAATAGAAGTTCTGCTCCATCAGCGGAAAAATCCATATAAAACTACTGAGGACACATGTCCGATGTCACAGCGTAGAGGGATCATCATTATTCTCATCTGCACATGGATATATGAGAAGCAATGGAAATAAACTGAATGGGAGAAGATACAAATCAGATATTATTAAAAAAACTTTTTGACAGTGAGGGTGATCAATGAGTGGAACAGGCGGCCATGAGAGGTGGTGAGTTCTCCTTCCATGGAAGTCTTCAAACAGACATATGTCTGAGATGGTTTAGTGACTCCTGCATTGAGCAGAGGTTGGACACAATGACTCTGGAGGTCCCGATGACCCTTGAGGTCCCTTCTAATTCTAACTTTCAATGATTCAATGATTCTATGAACTTTATTTCCCCTGATATCTGCCATCCAGGAAAATAGTGACATCTCACTAATCTCCCGATATCTTCCCTCACGTAATCTCCGGTCCTCCCAAGACCTCCTTCTCTCCTCCACACTTATTCGCTCCTCAACCAACCGCCTCCAAGACTTCTCACGAATATCCCCCATCCTCTGGAATTCTCTGCCCCAATACGTCCGACTATCAACCACATTCGGATCCTTCAGACGGAACCTGAAAACCCATCTCTTCAGGAAAGCCTACAGCCTGCACCAGGGCTGCCACTAGAAATTTCGGGGCCCCATACTGGCAAAATTTTCGGGGCCCCCTTGAGACTCCGCCCAGGCTCCACCCCAGCCCCGCCTCCACGCTCCACCCCTCGAACTGTCCACAGACCCACCGCTCTCTCTTGGAAAAACTCCACTTCTCACCTATCACACATTAACAGTTCCCATCACCAGATCATAAATATAGCCAGCAGCTTTTGTTTTGGCCAAAAGATTTTTTAAGCCGCCACCATAACATGGTAGACACTTTTGGCCGGGCCCTACTGTACTGTAACCTACTAAATATTTGTTAAAATATGCAATACAATTTAGGTATATTTTTATTTATTTTTCAATTTTTAAAATGACCTATAATACTACATACAAGGAACAAATACCACAGCACTATGACCAGATGACATATTACCACCACAGTGACCGAATAATATAAAATACAAGGAACAAATACCGCTACACCATGTCCAGACCACATATTACCACCACAGTGATCGGATAATATCACATACAAGGAACAAATACCGCAACACCATGACCAGATGACATATTACCACCACAGTGATCGAATAATATCACATACAAGGAACAAATACCGCAACACCATGTCCAGACCACATATTACCACCACATAGTGACTGAATACTACAATTCTGATCAGTAATTAAAAAAAAGCACCATACTATCACCATAAGTGCCATTATACACAGGAGATCTGTACTTAGTATGCAGTGTCTGTGTACAGATAATACAGTGATCACTAGTGAAATTATACACAGGAGCTCTATATACAGTATACAGTGTATAGTGTCAGTGTATAGGTAACACACTGACTCACCAGTGACGTCTCTAGGTGAAGTCCTTCATCTTTCATCCAGCACAGACCGCCATCATTTAATCCAGCCAGGACTTCTCTCTGCAGGATATAACACAGTTATCTCGAGCTCCGCTTGTAGAATACATTACTTAATTTTTCCCACCTTCTACATTACACCACATGAAGAAAAAGAGGCGACATAGTGTCACTCTACACAGTAACAGGACCGCCCCCCCATTTAAAACCGTGTCCTCAAAAAATAAAATAAATTCATCACTGCAGTAATAATATCCCTAAATTAGCCCCTATGGTAATAATATTCCCCATCCTGGCCCCGTGTGTCTCATTCCTGGCGTCAGCCACATGTTCTCCCATCCTGCCCTCATGAGTATCCATTCTGCCCCATATGATCTCCCCATCCTGCCCCATATGATCGCCCCATGTGATCTCTCCATCCTGCCCCATCTTTCTGCATCATATCCATCCTGCCCCATGATCCTGCACGATCTGTCTCCAATCATGCCCCATGTCTCCATTCTGCCCCCTATGTCTCCAACCATGCCCCCATGTCTGAAATCCAGCCACTTGTCTCCAATCACGCCCCCTGTGTCTCCATTCTGCCCCATCTGTCTCCAATCCTCCCCCATCTGTCTCCAGTCATGCCCCCATGTCTTTCATCCTGCCCTGTATCTCCATTCTGCCCCGTGTCTCGCATTCTGCCCCAATTTCCAGCATTCTGCCCCAATGTCCAGCATTCTGCCCCCGGGTCTCACAGTCTGCCCCTGTGTCCAGCATTCTGCCCCTGTCACTGTGTCCAGCATTCTGCCCCAGTGTGTCCAGCATTCTGCCCCTGTCACTGTGTCCAGCATTCTGCCCCTGTCACTGTGTCCAGCATTCTGCCCCTGTCACTGTGTCCAGCATTCTGCCCCTGTCACTGTGTCCAGCATTTCTGCCCCACTGTGTCCAGCATTTCTGCCCCACTGTGTCCAGCATTTCCACCCCACTGAGTCCAGCATTTCTGCCCCACTGAGTCCAGCATTTCTGCCCCACTGTGTCCAGCATTTCCGCCCCACTGAGTCCAGCATTTCTGCCCCACTGAGTCCAGCATTTCTGCCCCACTGTGTCCAGCATTTCTGCCCCACTGAGTCCAGCATTTCTGCCCCACTGTGTCCAGCATTTCTGCCCCACTGAGTCCAGCATTTCTGCCCCACTGTGTCCAGCATTTCTGCCCCACTGAATCCAGCATTTCTGCCCCACTGTGTCCAGCATTTCTGCCCCACTGAGTCCAGCATTTCTGCCCTACTGTGTCCAGCATTTCTGCCCCACTGAGTCCAGCATTTCTGCCCTACTGTGTCCAGCATTTCTGCCCCACTGTGTCCAGCATTTCTGCCCCACTGTGTCCAGCATTTCTGCCCCACTGTGTCCAGCATTTCTGCCCCACTGTGTCCAGCATTTCTGCCCCACTGAGTCCAGCATTTCTGCCCCACTGTTTCCAGCATTTCTGCCCCACTGAGTCCAGCATTTCTGCCCCACTGAGTCCAGCATTTCTGCCCCACTGAGTCCAGCATTTCTGCCCCACTGAGTCCAGCATTTCTGCCCCACTGAGTCCAGCATTTCTGCCCCACTGTGTCCAGCATTTCTGCCCCACTGAGTCCAGCATTTCTGCCCCACTGAGTCAAGCATTTCTGCCCCACTGTCCACTGAGTCCAGCATTTCTGCCCCACTGTGTCCAGCATTTCTGCCCCACTGAGTCCAGCATTTCTGCCCCACTGAGTCCAGCATTTCTGCCCTACTGTGTCCAGCATTTCTGCCCCACTGAGTCCAGCATTTCTGCCCCACTGTGTCCAGCATTTCTGCCCCACTGAGTCCAGCATTTCTGCCCCACTGAGTCCAGCATTTCTGCCCCACTGTCCACTGAGTCCAGCATTTCTGCCCCACTGAGTCCAGCATTTCTGCCCCACTGTGTCCAGCATTTCTGCCCCACTGTGTCCAGCATTTCTGCCCCACTGTGTCCAGCATTTCTGCCCCACTGTGTCCAGCATTTCTGCCCCACTGTGTCCAGCATTTCTGCCCCACTGTGTCCAGCATTTCTGCCCCACTGTGTCCAGCATTTCTGCCCCACTGTGTCCAGCATTTCTGCCCCACTGTGTCAAGCATTTCTGCCCCACTGTGTCCAGCATTTCTGCCCCACTGTGTCCAGCATTTCTGCCACACTGTGTCCAGCATTTCTGCCCCACTGTGTCCAGCATTTCTGCCCCACTGAGTCCAGCATTTCTGCCCCACTGTGTCCAGCATTTCTGCCCCACTGTGTCCAGCATTTCTGCCCCACTGTGTCCAGCATTTCTGCCCCACTGTGTCCAGCATTTCTGCCCCACTGTGTCCAGCATTTCTGCCCCACTGAGTCCAGCATTTCTGCCCCACTGTGTCCAGCATTTCTGCCCCACTGTGTCCAGCATTTCTGCCCCACTGTGTCCAGCATTTCTGCCCCACTGTGTCCAGCATTTCTGCCCCACTGTGTCCAGCATTTCTGCCCCACTGTGTCCAGCATTTCTGCCCCACTGAGTCCAGCATTTCTGCCCCACTGTGTCCAGCATTTCTGCCCCACTGTGTCCAGCATTTCTGCCCCACTGTGTCCAGCATTTCTGCCCCACTGTGTCCAGCATTTCTGCCCCACTGTGTCCAGCATTTCTGCCCCACTGAGTCCAGCATTTCTGCCCCACTGTGTCCAGCATTTCTGCCCCACTGACAGGTCCCCCGGGCCCCGCTGCCGCCGGCGCTTGCCTCTTCTCCTCTGCTCTGCCGGTCCCCAGGGGCCCGCTGCCGCCGGCGCTTGCCTCTGCCCTCTTCTCCTCTGCCGGTGACCGGTCCCCCGCTGCCGCCTGCCTCTTCTCCTCCGCCGGGTCCCTCGTCGTCCGGTGGTCCCCCGCTGCCTCTTCTCTGCTCCCTCGGCCTCCGCCGTCCACGTGGTGTGCCGCCGCACGCTGCTCTGCTCTGGTCCCGGAATGAGGAAGTGGAGCAGGGCAGCGTGTGACGTCACTAACTTGCGGCGGGCGGGCCCATGAATCACCGCGGGCCCGACCGCCTTAAAGGTACAAGGCTCATTTAGAGACAGCAGGCACAGCACAGTGGCACTGCAGCCGCAGCCTGAATAAAAATGTCAGGGGGGGCCCGAGCAGAGCGCGGACCGGACCGGCTGCCAGCGTGCTCGCTCGGGTCCCCCTTTTTGCTCCTCATCACCGGGCCCCATACGGCAGTGATGCCTGTAATGCCCTGATGGCGGCCATGCCCCCTTTTTGCTCCTCATCACCGGGCCCCATACGGCAGTGATGCCTGTAATGCCCTGATGGCGGCCCTGGCCTGCACTGACCCCGCTGCCTCCTCGCCACTACTGGAGCTACCGCCTCACCAACACCAGAGCTACCGCCTCACCAACACCGGAGCTACCGCCTCACCAACACCGGAGCTCCAGCAACCCTCGACCTACTGTCTCCTTCCCCATAATCCTGTAGAATGTAAGCCGGCAAGGGCAGGGTCCTCGCCCCTCTGTATCAGTCTGTCATTGTTAGTTTACTATAAGTGATATCTGTAACTTGTATGTAACTCCTTCTCATGTACAGCACCATGGAATCAATGGTGCTATAGAAATAAATAATAATAATAATCCCTATATACAAAATATATATATATATCTATATACAGTGCCTACAAGTAGTATTCAACCCCCTGCAGATTTAGCAGGTTTACACATTTGGAATTAACTTGGCATTGTGACATTTGGACTGTAGATCAGCCTGGAAGTGTGAAATGCACTGCAGCAAAAAAGAATGTTATTTCTTTGTTTATTTTTTTTTTAAATTGTGAAAAGTCTTTTCAGAGGGTCATTTATTATTCAACCCCTCAACCCACCAGAATTCTGTTTGGTTCCCTTAAAGTATTAAGAAGTAGTTCAGGCACAAAGAACAATGAGCTTCACATGTTTGGAATAATTATCTCTTTTTCCAGCCTTTTCTGACTATTTAAGACCCTCCCCAAACTTGTGAACAGCACTCATACATGGTCAACATGGGAAAGACAAAGGAGCATTCCAAGGCCATCAGAGACAAGATCGTGGAGGGTCACAAGGCTGGCAAGGGGTACAAAACCCTTTCCAAGGAGTTGGGCCTACCTGTCTCCACTGTTGGGAGCATCATCAGCTTTGTGCAAGAGTTAGAGACCGGAGCCAAGGTCTATATTAATGTTTGCTCCCTTATGTTTCATGGTCCCCTCCGGGAGGGGGATTACATCTCCTTCATCAAGGAAGAAGGACCTTGGGGGCCTTTTGCGGTGGCCATAAACCTGGCCACAGGTTAGGAGGCAAACCCACCACAGAGGGACCCACATGGTGAGCGGCCGATTGCCACGCCTCGGAGCAGTGAGGCGGCCGCAGATGTGTCACCAGGGCCATAGGCTCAAGGACCTACAGGACCACCACTGGAGGGAGTGCAGAACCGGAGGAATAGCGGAGACTCCTCCTCCTCCAGTGGGTCCGCATCTAATGTTTATGTGGTTGTCCAGGGCCCCCATGCGGCCCACAATGACCGTGTCCAGACTGATGCGGTCCCATTAACAAAGTGATGTTAATAGGTGCCAGTTGCACCCCAACTGTTCTAAGGTACTGTTCTGCATCCCCAAGAGGGCAGTTAGCCATACATGGCGCATGAAGGACAATGGCGCTGATGTGGCGACATGTTAATAGCCGCAATTGTTTATTTTCCTTCTCCTAGTTTTATGGACATCCGCTGGTGTCCCCTCTGCTGGATCACAGAGCCAGGACCCCATGGGGTTAAGGACAATGAACGCCAGATGTGGCTGTTGGATTGCACGCTCTTGAACTTTGTCCCCATTCTTGCCCTGGACTGGCCCCATGTTCAAACACAGCCCACCACTGTCAAAAAAGGGTCCGTGATCTGCTGAAAGGAGGGAGGGGGAGCCTGTCCCTAGAAGGACCAGGGTCACATGGACCCCTACACGCAGAAGGACTGTCGGGTCTAAGTGAGGCCCACTTCAAGGACTATGGCCGCCCATGTTAAAGGGATGACCGGCAATATAAGGCTACATGTGCCTTACAAATTGTGTTCTTTGTGCATTTTGCCCAGGTTGCCATGTTTAAGGAGGGGGAGTGCAAGAAGGTGGCCTGTCCCGTCAGTTGTGCCCTCTTCCCAGTATGGACCCTCCACTGTGCACTTGGTTAGGTACCTGTACGATGTACCCGTTTAGTAGCAATGTCTGTATCTTTATTGCCTTGTGTATCCGTGTTAACTTGCAATGTAATGTAATGTATGTGCTGTAATTGTTATGCTCTGATTGTAATGTGTTCCACTTTGTCTGCTGTAATCGGCCCTGTTGACATGCACTGTTGCTCTGTTGCTAGGTCAGGGACAGCAATAGTTAAGAATGTGGGCTGGTCTAGCAGCCACTAGGTGGAAGGAAGCTGTAGCTTCCTTAGTTCTGCTTGGATCGTTGGCCAGGGCAGAGGCACTTTGAAAGAGGGGCACTGCCAGACCAACCGAACGGGAGTTGTTTGTTTTCCCTGATAAAGGACTGAGCAGAGGAAGGGACAAGGACTCAGAGTGGCCTGAGAGGACTCAAGAAGGGGTCACTGTCACTGATCCCAGAACGTAACGTAATTCACTTCAGAGGACGTGACCGTATGTTATAGAGCAGGGGTGTCAAACTGCATTCCTCGAGGGCCGCAAACCATGCGTGTTTTCAAGATTTCCTTAGCTTTGCACAAGGTGCTGTAATCATTATGTGTGTAGGTGATAATTTAATCACCTGTGCAGTACAAGGAAATCCTGAAAACATGACCTGTTTGCAGCCCTTGAGGAATGCAGTTTGACACCCCTGTTATAGAGCAAGGAGAGACAAGCTAGTTATTTTATATTTTTCTCCAAAAAAGGTAGGCAGTGTTTACAGAGGTATAAAAAGATATTGTAAAGAAGACAAATATCATATGTACTGTACAATTACCAATAAATTGGGATTAAAGTTGAAAAGAACATTTACATTTCCTTATGTCATCTTATCTCATGGCTGACTGTTGTGAATTCTGTGGCTGAATTCACTCCTGTGGTCACAAGTGGTACTGCAGCTTCTGAGCTTCCTCCCTCAGGTGTTCTGGTGAGCTCGTTAACTGCTTCATTACTTAACTCCGCCTGATGCTGCTATCCTTGCTCCTTGACAATGTTTCAGTGTTGGATCTGAGCTTCTCCTGATTGTTCCTGTGACCTGCTGCTCTGTATAGCTAAGTGCCTTTGCTTTTTTTTTTGTTGCTTTTTTTTGTCCAGCTTGTCTTTTGTTTTGCTGGAAGCTCTGAGACGCAAAGGGTGTACCGCCGTGCCGTTAGTTCGGCACGGTGGTTTTTTTTTGCCCCCTTTGCGTGGTTTTGCTTTAGGGTTTTTTGTAGACTGCAAAGTTCGCTTTACTGTCCTCGCTCTGTCCTAGAATATCGGGCCCCACTTTGCTGAATCTATTTCATCCCTACGTTTTGTCTTTTCATCTTACTCACAGTCATTATATGTGGGGGGCTGCCTTTTCCTTTGGGGAATTTCTCTGGGGCAAGTCAGGCCTATTTTTCTATCTTCAGGCTAGCTAGTTTCTTAGGCTGTGCCGAGTTGCCTAGGTAGTTGTTAGGCGCAATCCACAGCCGCTTTTAGTTGTGTTTAGGATAGGATCAGGTGTGCAGTCTACAGAGTTTCCACGTCTCAGAGCTCGTTCTTGTATTTTTGGGTATTTGTCAGATCACTGTGTGCGCTCTGATCGCTAAGCACACTGTGTTTCTGGATTGCCTTCATAACACCTGTCATTAGCAAACATAAAAATGTGATACAAGGGGCCAAACTAATGATTCTCAATAGAGGGAAAGAAAAAGTTCTGACATCATTTTTTTTTTGCTCTGTGTTCACTTTTTTTTTTCCCCTAGACATTTGGGTGATTCTGGACACAGGTGTGGACATGGATATTCAGGGTCTGTGCTCTTCAATGGATAATCTCGTTATAAATGTACAAAAAATTCAAGATACTATTGATCAGAAATCTATGTTGAACCAAGAATTCCTATTCCTGATTTGTTTTTTGGAGATAGAACTAAGTTTCTAAGTTTCAAAAATAATTGTAAGCTATTTCTGGCCTTGAAACCTCATTCTTCTGGTAATCCTATTCAACAGGTTTTGATTATTATTTCTTTTTTGCGCGGCGACCCTCAAGACTGGGCATTTTCTCTTGCGCCAGGAGACCCTGCATTGAGTAGTGTCGATGCGTTTTTCCTGGCGCTCGGATTGCTGTACGATGAGCCTAATTCAGTGGATCAGGCTGAGAAAAATTTGCTGGCTTTGTGCCAGGGTCAGGATGATATAGAAGTATATTGTCAGAAATTTAGGAAATGGTCAGTACTCACTCAGTGGAATGAATCTGCGCTGGCAGCTTTGTTCAGAAAGGGTCTCTCTGAGGCTCTTAAGGATGTCATGGTGGGATTTCCTATGCCTGCTGGTTTGAATGAGTCTTTGTCTTTGGCCATTCAGATCGGTCGACGCTTGCGCGAGCGTAAATCTGTGCACCATCTGGCGGTATTGCCTGAGGTTAAACCTGAGCCTATGCAGTGCGATAGGACTATGACTAGAGTTGAACGGCAGGAATACAGACGTCTGAATGGTCTGTGTTTCTGCTGTGGTGATTCCACTCATGCTATTTCTGATTGTCCTAAGCGCACTAAGCGGTCCGCTAGGTCTGCCGTCATTGGTACTGTACAGTCCAAATTCCTTCTGTCCATTACCTTGATATGCTCTTTGTCGTCGTTTTCTGTCATGGCGTTTGTGGATTCGGGCGCTGCCCTGAATCTGATGGATTTGGATTATGCTAAACGTTGTGGGTTTTTCTTGGAGCCTTTGCGGTGTCCTATTCCATTGAGAGGAATTAATGCTACACCTTTGGCCAAGAATAAACCTCAATACCGGGCCCAGCTGACCATGTGCATGGCTCCTGCACATCAGGAAGTTATTCGCTTTCTGGTGCTACATAATCTGCATGATGTGGTCGTGTTGGGGTTGCCATGGCTACAAACCCATAATCCAGTATTGGATTGGAATTCCATGTCGGTATCCAGCTGGGGTTGTCAGGGGGTACATGGTGATGTTCCATTTTTGTCGATTTCGTCATCCACCCCTTCTGAGGTCCCAGAGTTCTTGTCTGATTATCAGGATGTATTTGAAGAGCCCAAGTCCGATGCTCTACCTCCGCATAGGGATTGTGATTGTGCTATCAATTTGATTCCTGGTAGTAAATTCCCTAAAGGTCGATTATTTAATTTATCCATGCCCTAACACGCCGCTATGCGCAGTTATGTGAAGGAATCCCTGGAGAAGGGACATATTCGCCCATCGTCATCACCACTGGGAGCAGGGTTCTTCTTTGTAGCCAAGAAGGATGGTTCGCTGAGACCGTGTATTGATTACCGTCTTCTTAATAAGATCACTGTTAAATTTCAGTATCCCTTGCCATTGTTATCTGACTTGTTTGCTCGGATTAAGGGGGCTAGTTGGTTCACTAAGATAGATTTTCGTGGTGCGTATAATCTGGTGAGAATCAGGCAAGGAGATGAATGGAAAACTGCATTCAATACGCCCGAGGGTCATTTTGAGTATCTAGTGATGCCGTTCGGACTTGCCAATGCTCCATCTGTGTTTCAGTCTTTTATGCATGACATCTTCCGTGAGTATCTGGATAAATTCCTGATTGTTTACTTGGATGACATTTTGATCTTCTCAGATGATTGGGAGTCTCATGTGAAGCAGGTCAGAATGGTTTTTCAGGTCCTGCGTGCTAACTCTTTGTTTGTGAAGGGATCAAAGTGTCTCTTCGGTGTGCAGAAAGTTTCATTTTTAGGGTTCATCTTTACCCCTTCTACTATCGAGATGGATCCAGTTAAGGTCCAAGCCATCCAGGATTGGATTCAGCCGACATCTCTGAAAAGTCTGCAAAAGTTCCTGGGCTTTGCTAATTTTTATCGTCGCTTCATCTGTAATTTTTCTAGCATTGCCAAACCATTGACCGATTTGACCAAGAAGGGTGCTGATTTGGTTAATTGGTCTTCTGCTGCTGTGGAAGCTTTTCAGGAGTTGAAGCGTCGTTTTTGTTCTGCCCCTGTGTTGTGTCAGCCAGATGTTTCTCTTCCGTTCCAGGTCGAGGTTGATGCTTCTGAGATTGGAGCAGGGGCGGTTTTGTCACAGAGAGGTTCTGATTGCTCAGTGATGAAACCATGTGCTTTCTTTTCCAGGAAGTTTTCGCCCGCTGAGCGTAATTATGATGTGGGCAATCGAGAGTTGCTGGCCATGAAGTGGGCATTCGAGGAGTGGCGTCATTGGCTTGAAGGAGCTAAGCATCGCGTGGTGGTATTGACTGATCATAAGAACTTGACTTATCTCGAGTCTGCCAAGCGCTTGAATCCTAGACAGGCCCGTTGGTCGTTATTTTTTGCCCACTTCGACTTTGTGATTTCGTACCTTCCGGGCTCTAAAAATGTGAAGGCGGATGCTCTGTCTAGGAGTTTTGTGCCCGACTCTCCGGGTTTATCTGAGCCAGCGGGTATCCTCAAGGAAGGAGTCATTGTGTCTGCCATCTCCCCTGATTTGCGGCGGGTGCTGCAAAAATTTCAGGCGAATAAACCTGATCGTTGTCCAGCAGAGAAACTGTTTGTCCCTGATAGGTGGACTAATAAACTTATCTCTGAACTTCATTGTTCGGTGTTGGCTGGTCATCCTGGAATCTTTGGTACCAGAGAGTTAGTGGCTAGATCCTTTTGGTGGCCATCTCTGTCACGGGATGTACGTACTTTTGTGCAGTCCTGTGGGATTTGTGCTAGGGCTAAGCCCTGCTGTTCTCGTGCCAGTGGGTTGCTTTTGCCCTTGCCGGTCCCAAAGAGGCCTTGGACACATATTTCGATGGATTTCATTTCTGACCTTCCCGTTTCTCAAAAGATGTCAGTCATTTGGGTGGTCTGTGATCGCTTTTCTAAAATGGTCCATCTGGTGCCCTTGGCTAAATTGCCTTCCTCCTCTGATTTGGTACCTTTGTTCTTTCAGCATGTGGTTCGGTTGCATGGCATTCCTGAGAATATTGTTTCTGACAGAGGTTCCCAGTTTGTTTCAAGGTTTTGGCGAGCCTTTTGTGGTAGGATGGGCATTGACCTATCCTTTTCCTCGGCTTTCCATCCTCAGACTAATGGCCAGACCGAACGAACCAATCAGACCTTGGAAACATATCTGAGATGTTTTGTTTCTGCAGACCAGGATGATTGGGTGTCCTTTTTGCCGTTGGCTGAGTTCGCCCTTAATAATCGGGCCAGCTCGGCTACCTTGGTTTCTCCATTTTTTTGCAATTCTGGGTTCCATCCTCGTTTCTCTTCAGGACAGGTTGAGTCTTCGGACTGTCCTGGTGTGGATTCTGTGGTGGATAGGTTGCAGCAGATCTGGACTCAGGTAGTGGACAATTTGATCTTGTCCCAGGAGAAAGCTCAACTTTTCGCTAATCGCAGACGCCGTGTGGGTCCCCGACTTCGTGTTGGGGATCTGGTTTGGTTATCTTCTCGTCATATTCCTATGAAGGTTTCCTCTCCTAAATTTAAACCTCGTTTTATTGGTCCGTATAGGATTTCTGAGGTTCTCAATCCTGTGTCTTTTCGTTTGACCCTCCCAGACTCCTTTTCCATACATAATGTATTCCATAGGTCGTTGTTGCGGAGATACGTGGCACCTATGGTTCCATCTGTTGAGCCTCCTGCCCCGGTTTTGGTGGAGGGGGAATTGGAGTATATTGTGGAGAAGATTTTGGATTCTCGTGTTTCTAGACGGAAACTCCAGTATCTGGTTAAATGGAAGGGTTATGCTCAGGAAGATAATTCCTGGGTTTTTGCCTCTGATGTTCATGCTTCCGATCTTGTTCGTGCCTTTCATGCGGCTCATCCTGGTCGGCCTGGGGGCTCTGGTGAGGGTTCGGTGACCCCTCCTCAAGGGGGGGTACTGTTGTGAATTCTGTGGCTGAATTCACTCCTGTGGTCACAAGTGGTACTGCAGCTTCTGAGCTTCCTCCCTCAGGTGTTCTGGTGAGCTCGTTAACTGCTTCATTACTTAACTCCGCCTGATGCTGCTATCCTTGCTCCTTGACAATGTTTCAGTGTTGGATCTGAGCTTCTCCTGATTGTTCCTGTGACCTGCTGCTCTGTATAGCTAAGTGCCTTTGCTTTTTTTTTTTGTTGCTTTTTTTTGTCCAGCTTGTCTTTTGTTTTGCTGGAAGCTCTGAGACGCAAAGGGTGTACCGCCGTGCCGTTAGTTCGGCACGGTGGTTTTTTTTTGCCCCCTTTGCGTGGTTTTGCTTTAGGGTTTTTTGTAGACTGCAAAGTTCGCTTTACTGTCCTCGCTCTGTCCTAGAATATCGGGCCCCACTTTGCTGAATCTATTTCATCCCTACGTTTTGTCTTTTCATCTTACTCACAGTCATTATATGTGGGGGGCTGCCTTTTCCTTTGGGGAATTTCTCTGGGGCAAGTCAGGCCTATTTTTCTATCTTCAGGCTAGCTAGTTTCTTAGGCTGTGCCGAGTTGCCTAGGTAGTTGTTAGGCGCAATCCACAGCCGCTTTTAGTTGTGTTTAGGATAGGATCAGGTGTGCAGTCTACAGAGTTTCCACGTCTCAGAGCTCGTTCTTGTATTTTTGGGTATTTGTCAGATCACTGTGTGCGCTCTGATCGCTAAGCACACTGTGTTTCTGGAATGCCTTCATAACACCTGTCATTAGCAAACATAACAGCTGACCGTGTGCTTTGGGGGAAGGGCGAGCATATATCCAGATGCATCACCCCTGTATAGCAGCTAGACCCCAGACAAAGACACATGAAGACTGCTGCTTCACTCACTTATTTCCTAGCCTAGAACCAAGGCACTCCCCCTGTGGTGACCTCACTTAGAGGCTAAATTCTCCCCTTTTCTAAGAGTTATGGCACCCATTTGTATGCCTAACTCGCTGTACGAACCTTGTATATGAAAGACACAATGATCAGGCGGTGCACCACGTCAGGGCGATTCTTTTAAGTGTAAACACGGCATAGTTACATGACCCACTTAAGGAGAAGCCCGCTCCTTGCACTCCATCCTTGTTAATCCATTCTATTCCATCCATGTATATTAAAGTTATTCTGCGCTGGATATCAGTTGCCTCCTGACTCTGCTTCACCTGGACTAACGTGAATGGAGGATTAAACAAGGTAACTCTGTCTGGGGAAAACAAATCAGCATTGTATGTACAAGGGGGACCGGGGTGCTCGCTGATTTTGTGCTCAGTGGACTCTGTCTAAGTACTGTGCCTTTAAATAACTTGGCCACAACTACCCCCTCCCCCCCCCCCGGTGCCCTTGTTAACAGTCATTACCTGTAGTAATGGCACCTGTTTGAACATCTTATCAGTATAAAAGACAGCTGTCCTCAACCTCAAACAGTTACTCTCCAAACTCCACTGTGGTGAAGAAGGACACCGGAAACAAAATTGTAGCCGTGCACGAGGCTGGGAAGACTGAATCTGCAATAGGCAAGCAGCTTGCTGTGATGAAATCAACTGTGGGAGCAGCAATAAGAAAATGGAAGACATACAAGACCACTGATAATCTCCCTGGATCTGAGGCTCCATGCAAGATCTCACCCCATGGGGTCAAAATGATCACAAGGACGGTGAGCAAAAGTCCCAGAATCACACGGGGGGAACTAGTGAATGATCTGCATAGAGTGGGGACCTCCGTAACAAAGACTACCATCAGTAACACACTACGCCGCCAGGGATTCAGATCCTGCAGTGCCTAACGTGTCCCCCAGCTTAAGCCAGTACATGTCTGGGCCATTCTGAAGTTTGCTAGAGAGCATTTGGATTATCCAGAAGAGTATTCAGAGAATGTCATATGGTCTGATGAAACCAAAGTAGAACTGTTTGGTAGAAACAAAACTCGTTGTGTTTGGAGAAGACAGAATGCTGAGTTGCATCTAAAGAGCACCATACCTACTGTGAAGCATAGGGGTGGCAACATCATGCTTTGGGGCTGTTTCTCTGCAAAGGAACGAGGACTACTGATCAGTGTACATGAAAGAATGAATGGGGCCATGTATCGTGAGATTTTGAGTGCAAAACTCCTTACATCAGCAAGGGCATTGAAGATAAAATGTGGATGGTAGCATGATAATGATCCCAAGCACACCGCCAAGACAGTGGCTTCATAAGAAGCATATGAAGGTCCTAGAGTGGCCTAGCCAGTCTCCTGATCTTAACCCCAGAAAAAACCTTTGGAGTGAGTTGAAAGTCCATGTTGCCCATCGACAGGCCCAGAACATCGCTGCTCTAGAGGAGATCTGCATGGAGGAATGGGCCAACATACCACCAACAGTGTGTGCCAACCTTGTGAAGACTTACAGAAAACGTTTGGCCTCTGTCATTGCTAACAAAGGATATATAACAAAATATTGAGATTAACTTTTGTTAATGACCAAATACTTATTTTCCACCATAATTTGCAAAATAAATCTTGCCAAATCAGACAAGGTGATTCTCTGGATCTGTTTTCCCATTTTGACTCTCATCGTTGTGGTCGACCTCTGATGTTAGTTACAGGCCTCTCATCTTTCTAAGGGGGAGAACTTGCACAATTGGTGGCGAACTAAATACTTTTTTTTCCCCACTGTATGCAACAGATAACACTGCAACATCTTATATCCCCTCAGTATTCCATAATATTTCCTCATTATCCCCCAATTTTCCCTCCTCCCTCATTAAAGATAAGTTTTTAGCCTCTTAGGCTGCCCTCATAAGTCAATGATTTTTCGGATCAGATTTTCCTGTGTTTGATCCTTTTTTACCATCAGTGATTTTCTGTCTCTTATCGATCGCAATGTTAAAACCAGACAGAACAGGAGTGGCATTGTGCGCTATCCCTGATTTTTCACTGAGACATTAATTTGTATGGGCACCTTGGATCTGAGATTCAGATGAAAACCAGACATGTCTCTCTGATTCTTTTGCTGACACTTGGTCCCCAAAAAACATAGATGTGGGAGCAATGCCATAGAGCCGGGAATATTCTTAGAAATAAACAGGGGGCTGCAACATTGAGGTTCTTCACATGTACTCATAAGAGATGGACCTGCTGCTCATATTATTCTACAGAACATAAACTACAATTGTTTCTATATAAACTATGACTAGAACAAGCTTGTAATTCACGAACATCTGGCTTATACCTTGGAAACATTGTTTAGCATCACTTGTCTGGCTTGATCACTGGTGGTTTCTTCCTGCACCCTCTATGTACTCTGACAAAGTCACTGGCAAAGTACTAGAGAGGAGATACGTTTCCCTGAGGCTGTTAGCTTCAGTGACTTGAAGCCTCAAAGTTTGCTCCAGCATGTTATATGCTGAGAGGGGTTAATCGGCCATGTTAAGGGCTGGGCTTTTGTGAACAGCTGAAGAGAGGGTGGGAGGCTGTCCACCATATCTCCATCTCCGGTTGGGGTCTAGAGGGTAAATACACAGTCCTCAGACTCATTTGGTGTTCGGTATGCCTGGAGATGTGTATCCTAATAAGGAAAGCTGAGCAGTTATATGTGCGGATCCCCGCAGCGACACGGACTGTACTGTATGTTATTTTGTGTTTTCCCGTTAGGCCAGAAAGACTGTGTTTATTTTTGCTAACTCTGCACTTGTTTATACCAGAACCCTTAATAAACCAGTGGAGATTTAAAGAGATAGTGTTCCTGTGTCTATGTCTGTGTGCAGCCGAGTGAGCCAATCTACCACAGTACATACAATGTGTCCACTCTTTAATGATCACTTTTGGACCAGTGACCTCAATAGTGGTGAGGGGCCCTGATGAATAAAATTCCTGGCATCTTCTAGCATCTTGTGCTATCAGGATGATCTTCTCGGACAGTGGTGGTCTCCTGGTATCTTTTATGTAGAAGTCATTTGTGTCCTTAGCTCTAGTGGCTGAGCTCCATATAGAGAGAGTGTCTTGTGTGATGAAGATCTGGCTTTCAAAATGGCGACTCCGCTGCCCTGATAACATCACTATCCAACAATCCTAACTGACTATGTGACACTTGTCATTCCTTCCTCAGTCCTAATGTGTCGGCCCCATCACAAACCTCAGCGCTGGTGATCTGACAATTATTTCAAAGAACAAATGTATTCTTTTCAACAGGAAATTGTCTCCCAATCCCTCAATATCACAAACCCTATTCCCTCCCGCACTTAACCAATCTCACTTTCGGTCTTTGAAGCGGTCACAGAAGTTACTAGGTTCCTCATTTCTTCTCGCCCTACAACCTGCTCCGACATCCCTTTTCCCTGTCACCTCTTACAATCTCTTTTCCTAGTTGCCACTGCCCACCTAACTACAATGTGTAACCTCTCTCGTTCTGCTGGTATTTTTCCCTCTTGATTCACACACACCGTCATAACCCCATTACTAAAAAAATCCCTCGACCAGAACTGCGCTGCTAGCTGCAGACCATTCTCCAATGTTCCCTCATCTCTAAACTCCTGTAATGCTTGGTCCACTCTCATCTAATCTGCCATCTCTCAAATAATGCTTTGATTCACCCTTTACAATCCAGTGTCCGTTCTTTACTTTCTACACAAGCTGCCCTTTTTAAGGTCTGCAAGGATCTACCAACAGCTTCATCTAAAGGTCACTACTCCCTGCTGATTATACTGGATCTGTGCTACATCTGACACCGTGGATCACCTTCACCTCCTCACTATGCTCTGCTCTATCCGCCTCAAGGACACTGCACTCTCCTACATGCGATCACTCACTCGCTTGTGTCACCTACACCTTACAAACATCTCCAGAATCTGATCTTTTCTTATTTTCGACGCTGTTGCTCTTATTCATTCTCGTCTTGACTATTGTATCTCTCTACCAATCAGTCTCTTCTCTCCAATCCATCCTGAATGCAGCAGCCAAGATCATATTCCTCACCAACCGTTACACCGATGCCTCTACCCTGTGCCAGTCATTACACTGGTTACCCATCCACTCCAGATTTCAATATAAACTTATCACTCTCACCCACAAAACGCTCCATGGCTCAGCACCACCCTACATCTCCTCCCACCTCTCAGCCTACCACCCTACCCGTGCCCTCCGTTATGCTAATGACCTGAGGTTATCATCCTCAATAATCAGAAACTCCCACTCCCGTCTCCAAGACTTCTCATGTGCTGCGCCAATTCTTTGGAATGCACTACCCAGGACAATTCGATTAATCCCCAATACAACAGATTTAAGTGTTCCCTAAAAGTGCATTTCTTCAGACTGTTCTACTGCCTCAACATACTTATCTAGCTAACTCTGTGTTGCTCAAAATTTTCTTCAAAACCAAGGCCTTGTGTCATCTGTTCTTACACACTTTATGCACTTAATAGCCCTCTGTGTCTGTCCTCTTACACACACTGGTTGGTGACCGGTTCATGCAGCATTACATGAACACTCGATTTATTACGTTCATGGCCAGACCGTAAAATGAAAGCAATTGTTACCATCCACCTTTCCTGTCTCCCCGATTGTAGCTTGCGAGCAGGGCCCTCATTCCTCTTGGTATCTGGTGATTTATGTGATTATTGTTATTCTGTGATGTCTTTTATTGTCTCTACAAGTCCCCTCTAAAATGTAAAGCCCTGTGGAATATGTTGGCGCTATATAAATACAACTACTATTATTAATCAATGCAGGATTTCGTGTGACCAGACGCTGAAATATTCTGGCCCATCTCTGTCGCAGTATTCCATTGACACAGAGGCGTAGCTAGAGCTTTTGCCGCCCGGGGCTGTTCCCGAGTTTGGCGCCCCCTCCTCAATACACACAAAGGCTTCCAAAAATGGTTTTCCTGTTTTGTAGAACTTAAACTGGGCCTAATGGTGTCACCCCCACATGCCAAACCTGTGACTTAATACCACCACACCATGACCAGACCACATAGTGACCGAATAATACTACATACAAGGGACAAATACCACAACACCATTTCCAGACCACATATTACCACCATAGTGACTGAATACTACAATACTGATCAGTAATAAAAAAAACACAATACTATCACCATAAGTGCCAGTATTCACAAGAGATCTGTACTTAGTAAGCAGTGTCTGTGTAGAGGTATTACAGAGATCACTGGTGGTATTATATACAGGAACTCTGTATATAATGTATAGATAATACAGTGATCACTGGTGACATTGTACACAGGACCGCTGTATATAGTATACAGTGTATAGTGTCAGTGTATAGGTAACACTGACTCACCAGTGACGTCTCTAGGTGAAGTCCTTCATCTTTCATCCAGCACAGACCGCCATCATTTCTTCCAGCCAGCACTCGTTTCTGCAGGAAATAACAGTTATCACGAGCTCCGCTTGCAGAACACATTACTTAATTTTTCACAACTTCTACATTACACCACATGAAGAAAAAAAGGTGACATAGTGTCACTCTGCACAGTAACAGGACCGCCCCCTCATTTAAAACAGTATACTCAAAAAATAAAATAAATACATCACTGCAGTAATATTATCCCTTAATTAGCCCCTATGGTAATACTATTCCCCACCCTGGCCCCGTTTATCTCATTCCTGGCTCCAGCCATATGTTCTTGCATCCTGCCCTCATGAGTATCCATTCTACCCCATATGATCTCCCCATCCTGCCCCACCAGCCTCCATCGTATCCGTCCTGCCCCATGATCCAATCCTGCCCCGTGTCTCCAATCATGCCCCGTATCTACATTCTGCCCATGCCTCACGTCCTGCCCCCAGTGTGTCCAGCAATCTGCCCCAGTGTGTCCAGCATATTACCCCCATGTTACATAGTAACATAGTAACATAGTTAGTAAGGCCGAAAAAAGACATTTGTCCATCCAGTTCAGCCTATATTCCATCATAATAAATACCCAGATCTACGTCCTTCTACAGAACCTAATAATTGTATGATACAATATTGTTCTGCTCCAGGAAGACATCCAGGCCTCTCTTGAACCCCTCGACTGAGTTCGCCATCACCACCTCCTCAGGCAAGCAATTCCAGATTCTCACTGCCCTAACAGTAAAGAATCCTCTTCTATGTTGGTGGAAAAACCTTCTCTCCTCCAGACGCAAAGAATGCCCCCTTGTGCCCGTCACCTTCCTTGGTATAAACAGATCCTCAGCGAGATATTTGTATTGTCCCCTTATATACTTATACATGGTTATTAGATCGCCCCTCAGTCATCTTTTTTCTAGACTAAATAATCCTAATTTCGCTAATCTATCTGGGTATTGTAGTTCTCCCATCCCCTTTATTAATTTTGTTGCCCTCCTTTGTACTCTCTCTAGTTCCATTATATCCTTCCTGAGCACCGGTGCCCAAAACTGAACACAGTACTCCATGTGCGGTCTAACTAGGGATTTGTACAGAGGCAGTATAATGCTCTCATCATGTGTATCCAGACCTCTTTTAATGCACCCCATGATCCTGTTTGCCTTGGCAGCTGCTGCCTGGCACTGGCTGCTCCAGGTAAGTTTATCACTAACTAGGATCCCCAAGTCCTTCTCCCTGTCAGATTTACCCAGTGGTTTCCCGTTCAGTGTGTAATGGTGATATTGATTCCCTCTTCCCATGTGTATAACCTTACATTTATCATTGTTAAACCTCATCTGCCACCTTTCAGCCCAAGTTTCCAACTTATCCAGATCCATCTGTAGCAGAATACTATCTTCTCTTGTATTAACTGCTTTACATAGTTTTGTATCATCTGCAAATATCGATATTTTACTGTGTAAACCTTCTACCAGATCATTAATGAATATGTTGAAGAGAACAGGTCCCAATACTGACCCCTGCGGTACCCCACTGGTCACAGCGACCCAGTTAGAGACTATACCATTTATAACCACCCTCTACTTTCTATCACTAAGCCAGTTACTAACCCATTTACACACATTTTCCCCCAGACCAAGCATTCTCATTTTGTGTACCAACCTCTTGTGCGGCACGGTATCAAACGCTTTGGAAAAATCGAGATATACCACGTCCAATGACTCACCGTGGTCCAGTCTATAGCTTACCTCTTCATAAAAACTGATTAGATTGGTTTGACAGGAGCGATTTCTCATAAACCCATGCTGATATGGAGTTAAACAGTTATTCTCATTGAGATAATCCAGAATAACATCCCTCAGAAACCCTTCACATATTCTACCAACAATAGAGGTTAGACTCACTGGCCTATAATTTCCAGGTTCACTTTTAGAGCCCTTTTTGAATATTGGCACCACATTTGCTATGCGCCAGTCCTGCGGAACAGACCCTGTCGCTATAGAGTCCCTAAAAATAAGAAATAATGGTTTATCTATTACATTACTTAGTTCTCTTAGTACTCGTGGGTGTATGCCATCCGGACCCGGAGATTTATCTATTTTAATCTTATTTAGCCGGTTTCGCACCTCTTCTTGGGTTAGATTGGTGACCCTTAATATAGGGTTTTCATTGTTTCTTGGGATTTCACCTAGCATTTCATTTTCCACCGTGAATACCGTGGAGAAGAAGGTGTTTAATATGTTAGCTTTTTCCTCGTCATTTACAACCATTCTTTCCTCACTATTTTTTAAGGGGCCTACATTTTCAGTTTTTATTCTTTTACTATTGATATAGTTGAAGAACAGTTTGGGATTAGTTTTACTCTCCTTAGCAATGTGCTTCTCTGTTTCCTTTTTGGCAGCTTTAATTAGTTTTTTAGATAAAGTATTTTTCTCCCTATAGTTTTTTAGAGCTTCAATGGTGCCATCCTGCTTTAGTAGTGCAAATGCTTTCTTTTTACTGTTAATTGCCTGTCTTACTTCTTTGTTTAGCCACATTGGGTTTTTCCTATTTCTAGTCCTTTTATTCCCACAAGGTATAAACCGCTTACACTGCCTATTTAGGATGTTCTTAAACATTTCCCATTTATTATCTGTATTCTCATTTCTGAGGATATTGTCCCAGTCTACCAGATTAAGGGCATCTCTAAGCTGTTCAAACTTTGCCTTCCTAAAGTTCAATGTTTTTGTGACTCCCTGACAAGTCCCCCTAGTGAAAGACAGGTGAAACTGCACAATATTGTGGTCGCTATTTCCTAAATGCCCGACCACCTGCAGATTTGTTATTCTGTCAGGTCTATTAGATAGTATTAGGTCTAAAAGTGCTGCTCCTCTGGTTGGATTCTGCACCAATTGTGAAAGATAATTTTTCTTGGTTATTAGCAGAAACCTGTTGCCTTTATGGGTTTCACAGGTTTCTGTTTCCCAGTTAATATCCGGGTAGTTAAAGTCCCCCATAACCAGGACCTCATTATGGGTTGCAGCTTCATCTATCTGCTTTAGAAGTAGACTTTCCATGCTTTCTGTTATATTTGGGGGTTTGTAACAGACCCCAATGAGAATTTTGTTACCATTTTTCCCTCCATGAATTTCAACCCATATGGACTCGACATCCTCATTCCCTTCGCTAATATCCTCCCTTAAAGTGGACTTTAGACAAGACTTTACATAGAGACAAACCCCTCCTCCTCTCCGATTTTTACGATCCTTTCTAAACAGACTGTAACCCTGTAAGTTAACTGCCCAGTCATAGCTTTCATCTAACCATGTCTCGGTTATTCCCACTATGTCAAAGTTACCTGTAGATATTTCTGCTTCTAGTTCTTCCATCTTGTTTGTCAGGCTTCTGGCGTTTGCGAGCATGCAGTTTAGAGGATTTTGTTTTGTTCCAATCTCCTCACTGTGGATTGTTTTAGAAATGTTCTTACCTCCCTTCTGAGTATGTTTTCCTGGGTCGTCTTTGTTCGAGTCTAATGTTTTTCTTCCCGTCCCCTCTTCTTCTAGTTTAACGCCCTCCTGATGAGTGTAGCGAGTCTTCTGGCGAATGTGTGTTTCCCAGGTTTGTTGAGGTGTAGTCCGTCTCTGGCGAGGAGTCCATCATACCAGTAATTCACACCGTGGTCCAGGAATCCAAATCCTTGTTGTCTGCACCATCGTCTTAGCCAGTTGTTTGCATCAAGGATCCTGTTCCATCTCCTGGTGCCATGCCCGTCTACTGGAAGGATAGAAGAAAAAACTACCTGTGCATCCAGTTCCTTTACCTTCTTCCCCAACTCTTCAAAGTCTTTGCAGATTGTCGGTAGGTCCTTCCTTGCCGTGTCATTGGTGCCAACATGTATCAGAAGAAATGGGTGGACGTCCTTGGAGCTGAAGAGCTTTGGTATCCTATCGGTCACATCCTTGATCATCGCACCTGGAAGGCAGCATACTTCTCTTGCAGTTATGTCCGGTCTGCAGATGGCTGCTTCGGTGCCTCTCAGTAGTGAGTCTCCCACCACCACCACTCTTCGTTGCTTCTTGGCTGTACTTTTTGCTGTCACTTGTTGCTGTGTGCCCTTTTCTTTTTTGCTTGCTGGTATTGCTTCATTCTTAGGTGTGCCATCTTCATCCTCTACAAAGATTTGATATCGGTTCTTCAGTTGTGTGGTTGGTGATTTCTCCATGGTCTTCTTGCTTCTTTTGGTCACATGCTTCCACTCATCTGCTTTTGGAGGTTCTCTGACACTTTTTGCACCTTCTGTGACCAGTAGAGATGCTTCTGTTCTGTCTAGAAAGTCTTCATTCTCTTTGATGAGTTTCAAAGTTGCTATTCTTTCTTCCAGACCCCGCACCTTTTCTTCTAAAAGGGCCACTAGTCTACACTTCTGACAGGTGAAATTGGATTCTTCTTCTGGTCGATCTGTGAACATGTAGCACATGCTGCAGCTCACCATGTAGGTTGTCACATCTGCCATGTTGCTCCTATATCCTGCTGACTTGCTGTGTGTTTTCCTTCTTGTGTAATCTACTCAGCCAAGCTCTCTTGCAATAATGTCCTACAGGCAAAAAGCTTGAATCCCTGGTTTGGTGATGCTTTCGAAGCAGCTGGTCCCGGCTGTACCCAACGATCTTCTAGCTTAGGGAGACTTCGCTTCTCCCAGAAGGCACCTGGAATATGCAAATTAGCCTCCTGAAGCTTGAATCCCTGGTTTGGTGATGCTTTCGAAGCAGCTGGTCCCGGCTGTACCCAACGATCTTCTAGCTTAGGGAGACTTCGCTTCTCCCAGAAGGCACCTGGAATATGCAAATTAGCCTCCTGAAGCTTGAATCCCTGGTTTGGTGATGCTTTCGAAGCAGCTGGTCCCGGCTGTACCCAACGATCTTCTAGCTTAGGGAGACTTCGCTTCTCCCAGAAGGCACCTGGAATATGCAAATTAGCCTCCTGAAGCTTGAATCCCTGGTTTGGTGATGCTTTCGAAGCAGCTGGTCCCGGCTGTACCCAACGATCTTCTAGCTTAGGGAGACTTCGCTTCTCCCAGAAGGCACCTGGAATATGCAAATTAGCCTCCTGAAGCTTGAATCCCTGGTTTTGTTGTCCAGCATTGCCCCAGTGTGTCCAGCATATTACCCCCAGTGTGTCCAGCAATCTGCCCCAGTGTCCAGCATTGCCCCAGTGTGTCCAGAAATCTGCCCCAGGGTCTCCAGCATTGCCCCAGTGTGCACAGCAATCTGCCCCAGTGTGCACAGCAATCTGCCCCAGTGTGCACAGCTATCTGCCCCAGTGTGCACAGCAATCTGCCCCAGTGTCCAGCAATCTGCCCCAGTGTCCAGCATTGCCCCAGTGTCCAGAAATCTGCCCCAGGGTCTCCAGCATTGTCCCAGTATATCCAGAAATCTGCCCCAGTGTGTCCAGAAATCTGCCCCAGGGTCTCCAGCATTGCCTCAATGTGCCCAGAAATCTGCCCCAGTGTGTCCAGCATTGCCCCAGTGTGTCCAGCATTGCCCCCAGTGTGTCCAGCAATCTGCCCCAGTGTCCAGCATTGCCCCAGTGTGTCCAGCAATCTGCCCCAGTGCCCAGAACTCTGCCCCAGGGTCTCCAGCATTGCCCCCAGTATGTCCAGCATTGCCACAGTGTCCAGAAGTCTGCCCCAGGGTCTCCAGCGTTGCCCCAGTATGTCCAGAAATCTGCCCCAGTGTGTCCAGAAGTCTGCCCCAGGGTCTCCAGCATTGCCTCAATGTGTCCAGAAATCTGCCCCAGAGTCTCCAGTATTGCCCCAGTGTGTCCAACAATCTGCCCCATAGTCTCATGTATTGCCCCAGTGTGTCCAGCATTCTGCCCCATGGTCTCCAGTATTGCCAGAGTGTGTCCAGCATTCTGCCCCATGGTCTCCAGTATTGCCCCAGTGTGTCCAGCAATCTGCCCCATGGTCTCCAGTATTGCCCCAGTGTGCCCAGCATTCTGCCCCATGGTCTCCAGTATTGCCCCAGTGTGTCCAGCAATCTGCCCCATGGTCTCCTGTATTGCCCCAGTGTGTCCAGCATTCTGCCCCATGGTCTCCAGTATTGCCCCGGTGTGTCCAGCAATCTGCCCCATGGTCTCCTGTATTGCCCCAGTGTGTCCAGCAATCTGCCCCATGGTCTCCTGTATTGCCCCAGTGTGTCCAGCATTGCCCCCAGACAGAGTCAGACATAAAGAAAAAAAAGTAAAATCCCCACCTCTCCCGTTCCTAGCGTAGGTCCGGTGCAGCCAGTCAGCGTCTCTCCGGCTCTGCAACGCTCAGGACAGAGAGGCTGAGCGGCGCGCACAGTGATGACGTCATCGCGCCCTCTGCTCTGAGACGTCACAGAGTCAGAGGGCGCTGAAGACGCTGCAGCTGCCGCAGGAACCAGGAGAGGTGAGTATTAGAGCGGGGGCCGGGGGTGGGGGGAGCCTGGTCTTGGTGGCGGACGGCGCCGCCCGAAGATTTAAAGGGCCCGCGTCTTTTTTTTTTTTCTTCCTCCTCCTGCAGCGCCGGCCGTCCCCCGCATTGTGCCGCCCGGGGCGGCCCCCCCCCCCCCGCACCCATTTCCTACGCCACTGCATTGACACCACCACTCTGGAGTGTTCGGCTTATTGTGTTTGTATGGACAGATACTCCAGTCTCTGCTTGGGAGCGCTGCAGATCCGTCAGGGTTATCTTTGGTCTCTGTACTGCCTCTCTGATTAATGCCCTTCTTGCCCGGGCTGAGAGTTTTGGGGGGCGCCCTGTCTTGGCAGGTTTGTTTTGGTATCATGTTCCTTCCATTTGATGATAATGGATTTGATGGCTCTCCGGGAGATCATCAGAGATTGGACATTTTCTTTATAACCCAACCCTGACTTGTATTTCTCCACAACTTTGTCCCTGATGTATTTGGAGATCTTGGTCTTCATGGTGGTGTTTGGAGATCTCCTTGGTCTTCATGGTGGTGTTTGGAGATCTCCTTATTCTTCATGGTGGTGTTTGGAGATCTCTTTGGTCTTCATGGTGGTGTTTGGAGATCTCCTTGGTCTTCATGGTGGTGTTTGGAGATCTCCTTGGTCTTCATGGTGGTGTTTGGAGATCTCCTTGGTCTTCATGGTGGTGTTTGGAGATCTCCTTGGTCTTCATGGTGCCTGGTTCCGTTTGGTTAGTAGTGCCCCCTTGTTAATGGTGCTGCAGCCTCTGTGGCCTTAGATTGCACATAGGGGGATATCCTATCACTAAGCCTGGGACTTACAGGGGGAATTCCTTGCACTAGAAATTTTTAGGGTTTTCATCACAAAAGGGGTGACAATTTTTAGTTATTTGATCCCATAAATTCCCTTATTTTATGCCTATATTTTTCTCACTTCAACCAACTTAGACTACTTAGTGTTGATGTATAACACATAAATCGGATTACAAAAATATTTAAACACAGGTAGTAATGTAACAAAACAGGTACAAAGCCAAGAAGGCAAATACTTTCGCAAGCCACTGTAGTTGAAAGATAAGCCTTCTGTATGGGACCGTGGTTGTGCTTCTCAGACAGGCCGTGCTCTGTTGTATTGTGGTCTTGGTTATCTCGGAAGTCTCTATACTCTGCCAGATGTGCCATACAGATTGGAATCTGGGCATAATAAGATTAAATTGATCCGATAGAGATGTCTTTTGCATATTGTAAACTCCTCAACATTGAAATAACAACACAAGGAGAAGTTGTGGAATTCTGGAAATCACAGGGCGGAGATGTTATTGATCTGCAAATGGTAAGGCTGGTTTCACACTTGCGTTGGGCAGAGCTGCGGAGGGCTGCGTGGTTCCTCCATTAAGCCCCGCCCACTGCAGTACCTCTTCCATACAGCACTGTCTACGTCAGCATGCGTCGTGGGTAGGCAGATAATGCGAATGTATGCGGATATCTCCGTATGCGTAGTCTTGATGATGCGCCAAACACAACATGTTGCATTTGGTTGCAGTCGGCGCAGCGTCAGGCATCCACATACATTCGCATGGCCTGCGTACCCAATGATAAAGATAGGTACACAGGACGCATGCCGATGTTGGCAGATCTGAATGGAAGAGGTGCAGCAGTGGGCGGGGCTTAATGGAGGAACTACGCAGCCCTCCACAGCTCTGCCCAATTCAAGTGTGAAACCAGCCTTATAAATCATTAGGATATGCTGCCGGCAGATCCTGTGTAATCACCGACCATTGAGGTCCTCGATGTTCTCAATGGAGATAAGTATGGAGACGCTGCCTGCAGATCTTGTGTAATCACCGACCATTGACAACCTCAACGTCCTCAATGGAGACAAGTCCAGAGACGCTGCCGGCAGCTCCTCTGTGATCACCGACCACTGACATCTGATGTGCTCAATAGAGACAAGTTCGGAGATGTTGTGACCACGGGAGCAGGTTTAGACCCTAGAGGCTGCTCAGAGTAGTAGGAATAGTAACATGCGACCTGGGGTTGCTGTCCTGAAAAATGACTCCTGGAACACTTTGAGGAAATGGTTGCACTACTGGTTCTACCACCAAATCAATGTAGTGCCAAGCTGTTTCAGGAGTATCGGTGGATCAGTGTAAATTCCCCTGATGAGGGCCTCTTCATGGTGTTACCCACATGGTCTCCTCAGATTGGAAGAATGTCATGTAGTGATCTGTCAAGTACTGAGCCTCAGGAGTCGCACAGTATTTACACAACCATCAGGAGGCATCTGCGCGACATTGGGCTACGAGCTGGACGTTCGGCTACAAGTGTCCATTGACCTCTTCCCATCACTCTCATAGATATCATGGTGCAGAGTGCAGTAGAGGTGGGTATAAAGGTCTGTTCTCTTAAGTAATGAGTACTCCTTTTGTTTCTTTCGCAATGATGGCTGGAGATTAGTCTGGAGACCACGTTGGTAATGCCATAGAGAGGCCTTCATAAATAATGTGAAAATGTCATGACAACCCCAGGTCTTATGTTCCCCGCACTGCTGTGAGCAGACTACATGACCGAAACCTGCTTCCATGGCTGCAGCGTCGCCGAACTTGTCTCCATCGTGTATATCAGGGACATCATTTGTCGGTGACAACACAGGAGCTGAGGCAGTAGAACCTGATGATTTGGATTTGTACATTCAACAGCAGGATCTGCCTCAGATGGCCTTTAATAACCTTAGTGATAGCAGTTGAGGCTGGAAGTGCCGGGTTTTCTGTGCAGTGCTCAGACTCCATATTGAAGACATTATTATTATTATTAGACATTTTTATAGTGCCATTAATTCCATGGCTCTTTACACGTGTAAGGCTACTTTCACACTTCCATCGGTACAGGGCCGTCGCAATGCGTCGGCCCGACGTACCGACGACCGTTGAGAAATAAATGAACAATGGGGGCAGCGGATGCAGTTTTT